>NC_052172.1:21964519-22204405 GCF_902713615.1 Scyliorhinus canicula
TGAAAGCAGACCAAGCAGGCCAGCAGCACGGTTCGATTCCCGTACCAGCCTCCCCGGACAGGCGCCGGAATGTGGCGACTAGGGGCTTTTCACAGTAACTTAATTGAAGCCTACTCGTGACAATAAGCGATTTTCATTTCATTTCATACAGTTCAAGGTGCTGCATAGGGCCCACATGACGGGGACGAGGATGAGTAGGTTTTTCGGGGGCGAGGACAGGTGTGCTAGGTGCTCGGGGAGCCCAGCGTACCACTCCCATATGTTTTGGGCGTGCCCAGCTCTGGGGGAGTTTTGGAAGGGGGTAGCAAGGACGGGTGGCGAGGGTGGTGGGATCCAGGGTCAAGCCAGGCTGGGGACTCGCAATTTTTGGGGTTGCAGTGGAGCCGGGAGTGCAGGAGGCGAAAGAGGCCGGAGTTCTGGCCTTTGCGTCCCTAGTAGCCCGGCAGAGGATCTTGCTCCAATGGAAGGATGCGAGGCCCCCAAGCGTGGAGGCCTGGATCAATGATATGGCGGGGTTCATCAAATTGGAGGTGAAATTTGCCCTGAGGGGATCAGTACAAGGGTTCTTTAGGCGGTGGCAGCCTTTCCTGGACTTCCTGGCGGAACGGTAGGGAAATAGGCCGGCAGCAGCAGCCCGGGGGGAGGGGGGGGGGGGGGGGGGGGGTTGGATCGGTGGGAGGGAGAACTGTGTACATGGGTTTGTGGGATGTGGCGGGTGTTATCGTTTTCCCTTTTGTTGTTTGCGTGTTCTTTTGTTTTTTTCTTTTGTTTGTAGTTGCTTTTGAAGTTGGGTGGGTATTGTTCTTGTGGTGTTACCGCGGTTGTTTTGTTGATAGAGTTGAGATGTTTATATTTTGTAAAAATTTCAATAAAAATTATTTAAAAAAAAAGATTAGGGATCGCTCAGAGGCAAGGATTGGAGAGATCCTGAAGCGTTGCCCAACAGCTGGAGAAGGTGACAGGGATAGGGATAGGGAGAGACAAGGCGATTGGAGGGGAGCAACATCTTTGAATACTTTTAAAGTTTCTTCTCTTCGGGGGGGGGGCACCCAATCATACTCAGTCCTGTCCACATCCACTGCCCCAACACACAGTCAGAGCAGAGGGTCATTGGCAGATCATGCTTTTATAATCAATGTAAAGCACGACAAGTGGCCCAGGCTTCCGCCATCTCACCAGCCCAAATCCTCACCTTTAAAATGTGTGTTTGAGTTTGTTGCAGTGATCACCGGTTTGGTAAGAATTCTGTCCAGGTCCAATAATTCTTGGGCCACTGGCCACCCATCGAGGGCCTTGAGAGGCAATGAAACCTCTGCACACTCTTCATAAAGGCACCACAAATAGAAAATGGAAATAACTCAATCTTTTCTTCAAACAATTTTCTTTTTCTCAGCATATTCCAGATAATGACATGAAACGTGAGAGCAAAGCATAAGCATATCTCCGCCAATGAGTTACAACCTTGTTACTCGCTGTCCGCTGTACTTTGCCCGCGGTTGGTAGAAATTGAGTATGCTGAGTACCATTGAGTATTGAGTAAATTGAGTATTGAGAACTAGCTTTTGTCAAAGCTAGAAAAGTCTCCTTTTTCTCACAATACTCTGTACCATCAAACAACTATTTGATAAGAAATTGTAATTCGGATTTCAGGTTTATACAATTGGGAGATGTCAGTGCTCTTCGTGAAAATACTTTCCAATTTCAATCGAATGTGTCAACACCAAACACTCCCAGGACAGGTACAGCGCAGGGTTGGATACAGAGTAAAGCTCCCTCTACACTGTCCCCATCAAACACTCCCAGGACAGGTAGAGCACGGGGTTAGATACAGAGTAAGCTCCCTCTACACTGTCCCCATCAAACACTCCCAGGACAGGTACAGCACGGGGTTGGATACAGAGGTAAAGCTCCCTCTACACTGTCCCCCATCAAACACTCCCAGGACAGGTACAGCACGGGGGTTAGATACAGAGTATAAAGCTCCCTCTACACTGTCCCCATCAAACACTCCCCAGGACAGGTAGAGCACGGGGTTAGATACAGAGTAAAGCTCCCTCTACACTGTCCCCATCAAACACTCCCAGGACAGGTACAGCACGGGGTGAGATACAGAGTAAAGCTCTTTCTGCACGTCCCCATCAAACACTCCAGGACAGGTACAGCACGGGGTTAGATACAGAGGTAAAGCTCCCTCTACACTGTCCCCATCAAACACTCCCAGGCAGGCACAGCACAGGGTTAGATTACAGAGTAAAGCTCCACCCACACTGTCCCCATGAAAATACTCCCAGGACAGGTACAGCACGGGGTTGGATACAGAGTAAAGCTCCCTCTACACTGTTCCCACCAAACACTCCCAGGACAGGTACAGCACGGGGTTGGATACAGAGTAAAGCTCCCTCTACAGTGTCCCCATCAAACACTCCCAGGACAGGTAGAGCACGGGGTTAGATACAGAGTAAAGCTCCCTCTACACTGTCCCCATCAAACACTCCCAGGACAGGTACAGCACGGGGTTAGATACAGAGTAAAGCTCCCTCTACACTGTCCCCATCAAACACTCCCAGGACACGTACAGCACGGGGTTGGATGCAGAGTAAGCTCCCTCTACACTGTCCCCATCATACACTCCAGAGGACAGGTACAGCACGGGGGGAGATACAGAGTAAAGCTCCCTCTACACTGTCCCCATCAAACACTCCCAGGACAGGTACAGCACGGTTTAGATACAGAGTAAAGCTCCCTCTACACTGTCCCCACTCAAACACACTCCCAGGACAGGCACAGCACAGGGTTAGATACAGAGTAAAGCTCCACCCACACTTTCCCCATGAAATTCTCCAGTGTAAATACAGCACGGGGTTAGAATAAGTAAAAGCACTTTTACACTGTCCTATCAACCAGTTTGTAACAATCGCTCCCTGCTCCATGATGTGTTCTTCTGTTTCCCCTAACCTTGCTCATTGGTAGGTTCACCTCCGGCCCATAAGCCAGAATATTCAGACAGAGATAGGAGAAAATGTGATATTTGGCAGTTTAACATATCACAGCAGCTTGCTTACCCCACATTTGGCCTTGAGAGTTTCTACACTTTGTGAGAAAGTGTTGCTCTGGAATTTTATTGGGTAACAAAAACTGAAACTGGGGAGAAGTGGCTACTGTGTTGTGTTATGATCCCATTTGGTGTTATAATTGGAAGAGAAGATCCCATAATGTAACCCTGGCTTAATAGACCGTAACTTTATTTTATAAAACGTGGAGGGATAGAGTCACAGAATCAGTTTTAACAAGAAGAATTGTGTTTTTTATTAAACATTAAAAAATGTACTTATTGTACAATATTCCTTTATTTCCCCTTAGCATAACAATTACACACACAGATTTTAATATGAAATGAAATGAAAATTGCTTATTGTCACGAGTAGGCTTCAATGAAGTTACTGTGAAAAGCCCCTAGTCGCCACATTCCGGCGCCTGTCCGGGGAGGCTGGTACGGGAATCGAACATGCTGTCCTGGTTGGTCTGCTTTAAAAGTCAGCGATTTAGCCCAGTGAGCTAACCCAGCCCCTATCCATATTAACATGGGTTAGCACAGTACATCTTAAGCCACAGTGGTCTCATTAACACACAAAGTCCCTTTTAATCAGACAGGATGATTGTGGTCACACACACCCCTCTCTGAACCCAAATGAGTGTCTGTGGATTTCTCCTCAAAATGCCCCCAGATGATTCTTATCCCATGAGCCGCCTTTTTCACTGATGTCCGGTTTCCACACCAGTGATTTCAAATTTCGCTTTCTAAAGTCACACTTTCAAAACTTTTAAATTGTGCTTTCCCTCTGCTGTTTCCACCCAAGGTTTCACTTTCGGATTTTACACCTCTCCCTCAGGTTTGCTTTATTTTAAAGGCTTTTTACGCAAACCTCTGCGGTCCAGCCCACCAATTCCCACAATTATTTCAAATAATGTCTCCCAAACTGTTGTACTTGCTCACAAACCTTAGCACTATTGCAGATATCTTCCTGGGTTGTCATGATCCACTGCCTTTTCAACTCTCCGTGACTTTACTGAACAGAAATGAGTTCTGGTTCCTGTTTCCTCTGTTCCACTAACTCCAGACTTCTTAATTTTTCTAGTTTCCTTAATAAGTTGGACTTTAGATTTCCAGCATCTGTTTTCTAAACCATTATTTTATAGAATGGCTTTTCTTCCAGCAGGCTGAGAGTGCTGTTCCCTCTCGGAAATGAAAATGAAAATCGCTTTATTGTCACAAGTAGGCTTCAAATGAAGTTACTGTGAGAAGCCCCTAGTCGCCACATTCCGGCACCTGTCCGGGGAGGCTGGTACGGGAATCGAACCGTGCTGCTGGCCTGCCTTGGTCTGCTTTAGCGATTTAGCTCAGTGAGCTAAACCAGCCCCTATGAATGCCCGATTCACCTAACGAGCACGTCTTTCAGGACTTGTGGGAGGATCCGGAGCACCCGGAGGAAACCCACGCAGACACATTAATTTGTGGCGGGTTTTTCAGGGAGTTTCCCGCCAGCTCTGCCAGCGAGTTCACCACCGCCATTCATTGACACTTAGTCACTTTTTTGGGCCCTGGGGAGTTTCTCACTGGTTTAGCACTGGGGAGCTGAACACCGAGATCGGGCTGCCATTTTGAAAGGGTGTCCTGATCTCTAAGTGAGCTGTTGGGTCCCCCATACCCCCCTCCCATGGGCAATGTCAGCCCCCCCCCACACACATGGACACGACTCCACATCCCCCAAGTGAGGACACCCCCACTCTGGGGTCCCTGGGGGTCCCCCGTCTTCAGGCTTCCCCCCCCAATCCCCCTTACTGCACCCCCTTCCGTCCTGGACCGCCACCCATTACCCCTCCAACTTTCCAGAGGCCCCTACTTACCTGCCCTGAACTCACCCACCCTCTAAACCCCCTCCACCCTCATTTAATGGACATGGTCCCCCTTGCCCCCCCACCGACCCTTGGCAGTACCACCCTGACACCCTGGCAGTGCTCCTGCTGGCTTGGCAGTGCCATCAAGGCAGCTTGGTAGTGAAAGGGTGTCAGCTAGGCAGTGCCAAGGTGCCCACATTCCAGAGGGAGGGCCAGGGAGCCACCCTGCCATTATCTTGACCACCCAGGTGTCTCCGATGGCCTGGGAAACGCCCCCCCCCCCCCCCCCCCCCAGGTGCCTGGACCAGCACTGATTGGCGTCCGGTTGCAGCCTCCCTGAGGAGGCCAGAGAATCGAGGGAGGCCGGTGGATCCCGTGTGAGTAGGCCGTAAGTAGGTTTACGACCTACTTCCGCGAGCGTCATTCGTTCCTGCCCATTTGGGGCGGTGTTCTGACTCCGACGTCTCGCGCGACTCTGGAGAATCCCGGGAGACACGGAGCCCATTGGGAGACTTGCTGCAGGCTTCTCCCGGCGTTCCCCAATGTTGCTCTCTCGCTTGAACGCAATGCGGTCACAGAGTCGCGCCCCTTATTTCTAATGTTTACCAAAACAAATATAAATCCCTTATTTTCCTAAAAGTTGCTTGATTGTCGAATGGCAAAGCTGGAAAATAAAAAAATTAAGAAAGACGCAAGCGCAGTGGCTTTGCTCAGAAGAATCTCAAATCACTTTGCTTGCAATTAATTATTGAATGATACATCTCAGAGTGGAGCCGTTTGGCCCATCTTCCCTGTCCCTGCTGTCCAGTGGAGCTCTCCAATCACACCCACTCCCTCTGCTGGTTGCCTGTGGCCCTACAACGTTTTCTCCTTATCCAAATCCCTTTGAGAGTTGTTCCTGAATCTGCTTCCACCTGCCCTTTCAGGCAACAGGTTCCAGGTCACAACAACTCGCTAGGGAGAAGTGTCCTCCTCGTCTACCCCCCTGGTTCGGGGAATTCCTGGAGGAGTGTTGCCATCGCAGAGTCTGGTAAAGCAGCTACACAGTAAGATCCCATATAGCGCAACCCCAACCTTTCTCTAATGGGCAGGAAACAGCGAGTGGGGATAAGAAGTTCTTTATCAGGCTGGCGAGCTGTAGCCAGTGGGGTTCCATAGGGATCAGGGCTGGGACCCCAACTGTTTACAATACATATTATAATAATAATCACTTATTGTCACGAGTAGGCTTCAATGAAGTTACTGTGAAAAACCCCTAGTCGCCATATTCCGGCGCCTGTTCAGGGAGGCCGGTATGGGAAGTGAACCCGTGCTGCTGGCCTCGTTCTGCATTACAAGCCAGCTGTTTAGCCCACTGTGCTAAACCAGTCCCAATAATGACTTGGCGGAGGGAAGCGAATGTACTGTAGCCAAATATGCAGACGATGCAAAAATAGGTGGCAGATCAAGTTGTGAGAGGGAGACAGACAGTTTGCAAAGAGATACCGAGAGATCAAAATAATGGCAAATGGAGTAAAATGTGGGAAAATGTGAAGTTGTTATATTTGAAAGGGAGAACAAAAGAACAGAGTAATGATAGAATAATAAAATCCCCACCGTGCAGAAGGAAGCTATTCAGCTCATCGAGTCTGCACCGACTCCTCAAATGAGTACTCTACCGATGTTCACCACCCCCCCCCCCCCCCCCCCCCCCCCCTCCCTGTAACCTGACCCGCTCATTCATGGACACTAAGGGGCAATCTATCACAGCCAAGCCACCTCACCTGCACTTATTTGGACCGCGGGAGGAAACCAGATCAGCTGGAGAAAACCCGCGCAGACACGGGGAGAACGTGCAAACTCCACGCAGACAGTCATCTGAGGCCAGAATTGAACCCCGGTCCCTGGTGTTGTGAGGCAGCAGTGCTAACCATTATTTAAATGGACTGAAACTGCAGAAAGCTGTAACACCAGGGACTCGGGGTGGGGTGGGGTGGGGGGGGGGGGGGGGGTCTTGCACACAAAACGTAGACAGCTAGCACACAGGGTCAGCAGGTCATCAGGAAGGTTAATGGAATGTTGGTCCTGATTTCCAGGGGGATGAAGTATAAAAGTGGGGAAGTCTTGCTGTAACTGTACACGGTACGGGTGAGACCACGTCTGGAGCACTGGAAGCAGTTTTGGTCCCTTATTTAAGGGGAGATATTGGGTGCGATTTAACAGAAACATTTCGGAGTGCCATTTTGGGTGCGATTGGGTGGGATGTTTCTCGATGGCCGCATTGGCGCGACTGTGGCCCGTATTTAACGGCACTTTAGTGGAAATGAGTCCCCACGAGCATCTGGCCATTACTGGCTGCCTCGCTGTCTGAGTGGCCAGACTTGCGCCTCAGCAGCTGGCTGTTTTTAAACGCTCCCTCAGCACTCTGTCAGTCAGCGCACAAACATGGCAGCACGCAGCCCTGCTCCTGGCCTCGGCAATGCCGACCCGGCCCAGCCTACTGGCCACTGTGGAGGTGAGACAGGACATCCAGTTCCTCCCGAGGGGGGGGTCAGAGGGTCAGCAGCAGGGCCACCAATGCTGGCCGGGGGGGGGGGGCAGTGGCTGTCAGTTCGGGCAGCATACCATGGGGGACCCACCATCCAATGTAGCGAGACCAATGATCTGCACCCGGCTGCGAGGGTAAGTTACCACCTCTCTCCTGAGATCTGAGTTGTTGAACATCAAATATGAAAATCCAATAAAAACATTTAAAAAAAAATAAAATGGAAGTGGCTCCTCACCCCCTCAACAGCCACTTTGCCAAAAGGAGTACTAAACAACGTCCGTGTGATTTCCCGCTGGGGAGCCGGTTAATTCCTGGGAGGCCCTTACATTCGACTTTAATCTCGCTAATGAGAGGGAAATTGGAGCGAATTGGGGTCAAAGATGTGCTTGCCGTATTTGGGCGTGATCGGGAACTCGCCATCGGGAGCCTGGCCGGTTAGATAGCCTGGCGCAAATCTCGATTTGGGCCTTTCTGGCTATTTAGCCAGCGTGCCCAGATCCGTGCCAGGCCCAACGTAGTGGTTAAATCGGGCCCATTATTTCATTGGAGGGGGTTCAGAGAAGGTTCACCAGGATGATCCCCGGTATGGGGGTGATTGCCTTATGAGCCAAGGTTAAGCAGGTTGAGGCAGGTTGGAATTTAGAAGAATGAGAGGTGATCGCATTGAAACATGTCGGATTCTCGGGGACGGGGGGGTGGTGGGGGGGGGGGGGGGGGGGGGGGAGTGGGTTGACAGGGTCAATGCTGAGAGGATATTTCCCCTCATGGGAGAGTCTAGGACCAGAGGGCATAGTCTCAGAATAAAGGGGAGCCAATTTCGGACTGAGATGAGAAGGCGGCACAGTGGCACAGTGGTTAGCACTGCTACCTCATAGTGTCAGGGAGCTGGGTTCAATTCCGGCCTTGGGTAACAGTCTGTGCGGAGTTTGCCCATTCTCCCCCTGTCTGAGAGGGTTTCCTCCGGGTGCTCCGTTTTCCTACCATAGTCCAAAGATGTGCAGGTTAGGTGGATTGACCATGTCAAATTGTCCTTCGGTGGGGTTACGGGGATAGGGTGTGGGAGTGGGCCTAGACAGGGCACTCTTTCGGGGGTCGGTGCAGAGCCAATGGGCCGAATGGCCTCCTTCTGCACTGGGGGGATTCTATGCATTTCTTCTATCAGAGGATTGTGAGTCTTTAGAACTCAACGCCACAGAGAGCTGTGGGGGAGAGTCCTTGTGTATACTTAAGGCTGAGGTAGATTCTTGATCAGTGATGGATTCAAGGGTTACGGGGAAAGGGCAGGAAAGTGGACACGAGAAATGTCGGATCAGCCAAGATCCTATTGAATGGTGAAGCAGGCTTGAGGGGCTGAATGGCCTCCTCCTGTTCCTATTTCTAATGGTCTTTTGATCTTATGGAATGATATTGCCTTGCACCGGTACTGCAGGATTTAGTGATTAACAAAACCTTCCAGGTCCCTGCACATTTCAGGGCAGCCCATGTTTTAAACGTACATTTAATGGACTCAGATGAAGAAGATTGTCCGGTTCTGGTGAAGATGTTCCTTGGCTTTGGTTGAAGAGGATCCTTTGCTTCCAACGAAGGTTGTTCCCGATGAGGAGGAGCATTTGGTTCCAGCAAAGCAAACTCAACCTTCCAGCGAAGAAGATTCTTTAATTTGGACCAAAGAAACTCTGTAGAAAAAAATGTCGAAATGTCGAACACCCTCGATGGAAGAGGAGGCCATTCAGCCCGTTGAGGTTGTCAAAGAGCTATCCCACCTTCCGGCTCTTGGTCGAAAGCTGTGTAGGTTGTGATATTTCAGGTGGTTTGTTTTGGTTCAGGCGAAGAAGCATCTCTGGATGAGAAGCATTCTTTCCTTTTCCAAGCCGCTGTCCCGCTCCTCTCCCTTTAGTCCCTGTTGAAGGCACAGCTTTAATTCTAAAACTCAAATAGCCAGAAAAAAAAATCATTGGCCCTTCAATCAAGTTAGATCAGCAAGAATTCCGGTGAAGTTCTTTGAAGCAGCCTTGTGGTGGGTTGAACAGGATGTGCGAGCTTTGTCTCCATCGAGTACATGACAGGGAGGCGCCATCGAGAGACAATCGCTAAACTGACAAATTTAAACTAACCACAGTTTTCTCAAGTGTGGAGGGGGACGAGACGGAAGGGGACACACACACACACACCGGATTGATAAATAGTGGAACCTTTCGGAAATTCGCTATTAGCAGTTTTGTTTCTGGACGGGTTTGGTTTTTTTTCACATGCAAGTTTGCAGTTCAGCCTTATTGAGGAACTAACAGTTTGAGCATCCTGTCACAAGACCAGAGTGAGTTCGAGCAGCTAAGACTGTAAGGTGAAGCTCAAGTGAAGTCAACATGGTAAGCAACTTTGTGTTTTCTAAATCTTCGGGCTACCTCACCATTTTCTTCCCTATTTCGATATAAAGAGTGTATTGTGTCCGATGCCATTCAGCTTCCACCCAGTTCCACAGACACCGCCCTTCCGAGTTAACTATCACTTGTCTCTTAGAGAACAACCCAGTTCAGGCCTTGAATCTTTGAAGGCGCTTCTTTTCATATCTCAGTACTGTTTTTGCCATCTGTGGTGGACATGAGGGGAGGAGCAGTTTGGGCAACTAGAGAAGTAACTTTGGTGAATTAGCTGTTGCCCTGAAGGTTTCTGTCTCGTTACTGCTGGCAAGAGAAGTTGCAGACAGTGGGTTAACTTTATCATGTTGCAACATAACGAGTGGGAAAAGGTTATCAACTTTGCAGCTCCACCTAATCAAATGCAGCTTTTATATATTTAATTGGTCTGTGATCCGTCTTACAATAAATTCCAGTATGTTCCCCGGTGCTAATTGCTCCTGGTGTGTTGGAAGTGAGGCCTGCCACCTATCTCAAGGGCATTGCGTTACAGATCAGGTTGGTTACTCCATTCCATTGCCCTTAGTGTTGGGTGGGGTTACTGGGTTATAGGGATAGGGGGTATGGGCTTGGGTAGGGTGCTCTATCCAAGAGCCGGTGCAGACTCGATGGGCCAAATGGCTTCCTTCTGCACTGTAAATTCTATGATCTATTCGACCCTTACCCCCCACAAGTGGGGCCAGGATGGCCTGCGGCTCCTGCTCACTCTGACATTCGGACAGTCAGCACCGGGAGTAAACAATCAGCTGCATATTGGATGTCAAACCAGGTGTGTGTAAAAGACCCCGTGGCATTACTTGGAACATAGAACATACAGTGCAGAAGGAGGCCATTCGGCCCATCGAGTCTGCACCGACCCACTTAAGCCCCCACTTCCACCCTATCCCCGTAACCCAATAACCCCTCCTAACCTTTTTGGACACTCAGGGCAATTTATCATGTCCAATCCACCTAGCCTGCATGTCTTTGGACAGCAGGAGGAAACCAGAGCACCCGGAGGAAACCCACGCAGACACGGGGAGAACGTGCAGACTCCGCACAGACAGTGACCCAGCGGGGAATCGAACCTGGGACCCTGGAGCTGTGAAAGCCACAGTGCTAACCACTTGTGCTACTGTGCTGCCCTAAAGGATGAACAAGGAGTGAACACTTGAAGGGTGAACAAGGAGTCCTCCCCGGTGTTTTTACGTATGCAAATAGGATAGCCAGTTTAGACAAAGCAAGATCCTAAAATAGTATTAAAATGAATGACTAATTAATCAGAGTTTGGTAGTGGAGGTTGAGGGGGGAGGTGTTGACCCAGGACATTAGGAAACTCCAGCTCCTCTTCCAAGCTGTAAACAATATGTGTGTTTCCCAAATCCTTTAAATGTTCATTCTTCCTATACGTTCTGATATTGTAGAGGTATCGCACCTCAGGACTTTCTTGTTCTTACCTAACGCACACACACACAGAAAACACATACATACACACGTACAGACACACATACATACACAAACACATTCACACTTGCACACACACACAGAAACACACACAGGCAGGCGTGTGCATGCACACACACACACACACACACACACAGAAACACATACAGACACACGTACATACACAAACACATTCACACTTACACACACACACACACAGAAACACAGAAACACACACAGGCAGGCATGTGCATGCACACACACACACACACACACAGAAACACACACAGGCAGGCATGTGCATGCACACACACACACACACACACAGAAACACACACAGGCAGGCATGTGCATGCACACACACACACACACACACACACACACAGAAACACATACAGACACACGTACATACACAAACACATTCACACTTACACACACACACACACAGAAACATACACAGGCAGTCATGTGCATGCACACACACACAGAAACACATACAGACACACATACATACACAAACACATTCACACTTACACACACACACAGAAACACACACAGGCAGGCATGTGCATGCACACACACGCACGTACATACAGAAACACACAGACACACACACAGACACAAAACATACATAAACACAATGCATACACATAAACACACACACGTACACACACATTCACACTTCTGAACATTCCCTAGTACCACACACACTTACGCATATATACGCTCACAGATCACACACACAAATACAAATATCCATTCGCAACATGCAGATAACAATACAGAGCAGCACACAGCATTGTGGAGCAGGAGATGGTGATCAGGTGCAGGTATCACAATGATTTCTCCTGCTTTCCAACATCCACAGATTTGGGGTTTCTCACATTCAGCTGAGACGAGCTAATTTAGCAGAGGCTGGGATCGAACACAGGGTCCTCCTGCTTGGCCCTGATCATTATCACACTGATTGGCGCATTAATCAGCTTAACCATGGAAAGGCTTTCAAAATGCTGAATTGAAATAAGAGACAAAGACATTTGGATTTAAATGTGATTCGTTGAATAAGGTGCTGAGGGTGTAGGGTGACACAGGGAGCGAATCAGATCTACCTGAGATAGACTTTAATGCCCCCAGTAAATATAATGAGCATTCTGGGCGAGGGCTGGGGGTCTTTGCACGGGGGGGGAAGGTGAACACCACCTGGCAGGAATGT
The DNA here is from genome assembly GCF_902713615.1 of Scyliorhinus canicula. Classification (NCBI taxonomy): domain Eukaryota; kingdom Metazoa; phylum Chordata; class Chondrichthyes; order Carcharhiniformes; family Scyliorhinidae; genus Scyliorhinus; species Scyliorhinus canicula. The sequence continues at coordinate 21,976,992 of NC_052172.1, forward strand.
GGGGAGACGCTGTCGATATTTATTTCATAGAATTTTACAGTGCCGAACGAGGGCATTCGGCCCATCGAGTCTGCACCAGCTCTTGGAAAGAGCACCCTACCCAAGGTCAACACCTCCACCCTATCCCCATAACCCAGTAATCCCACCCAACACTAAGGGCAATTCTGGACACTAAGGGCAATTTATCATGGCCAATCCATCTAACCTTCACATCTTTGGACTGTGGGAGGAAACCGGAGCACCCGGAGGAAACCCACGCAGACACGGGGAGGATGTGCAGACTCCGCACGGACAGTGACCCAAGCCGGAATCGAACCTGGGACCCTGGAGCTGTGAAGCGATTGTGCTATCCACAATGCTACCGTGTTGCCCTTCATGAAGTCGATTCAGTGTGATAAATATCAGCAACTGTGCCGTGAGTATTGGGAGAGTTTCCAGAGGAGACCCTTGGCCAGAGATTAGTAGCCATGATGTGGAGATGCCGGCGTTGGACTGGGGTGAGCACAGTAAGAAGTCTTACAACGCCAGGTTAAAGTCCAACAGGTTTGTTTCAAACACTAGCTTTCGGAGCACTGCTCCTTCCTCAGGTGAATGTGAATCCTCGGGTGCCGTGAGGCAGCAGTGCTAACCACTGCATCACCCTGCCGCCCTCAGTGTTTCTGTTTGTGAAGAAAACCGTGTCGTTACTGTTTTTACTCGCGTTTACCGAGTTTGTGCATAACCTACGCAGCCAGGCAACATCTTCACATCCTCTTCCTCATCTGGAGCCACGTTTGTGCCCCTCCCCACCACAATTCACCCAGTCATGTCCTGTTTAGGCTGTGTTTGTTTCTTTCAGCAATTCCTCCCTCCCTCCCCTCTCCGCCTCTTTGAGCTGACTGGCACCCGAGTGACTGTTCTCCACCTGTGAGAGTAGGCAGCGAGCTCAGTGGGCACGATTCACCACTTGGGCATTGTGACTGAGTCTGAAATAAAAGGTCAGGCAGCAGCTATGGAGTTGGAGACGCAGTTAGCGTTTCAGGTTAATGACCTGGGAATAAAGATGCAACAGGTCTGGAGCAGGTACCGCAGGCAGGAAGAAGGTGAGCGGAGGGGAGGAAATATCAAACGGAAAGTCTGCGATGGGGTGTAAATGACAGAAGGGACAATGGCGCAAAGCAAAATGGGACAGATAAAGGAATAAAGGGTCATTCTGCATGGTCCTGTCATCACACACAATTCCCATCAGGGCGCCATGGAGAGGAAACGAGATAGGGGCTGTGTTGTTCTCTGCCTTACTCTAACCAGATGGCTTTGATGTGTAGTGTTGATCAGAGAACAATGAGTCTTGTAAACTAACAAGACTATTTATTTAACACTACAATTGGATTCAACACTTATCCCAACCAACTAACAGTTGATTAAACACACATAAACTCCTCTCTCACTATTGCTATTGCTCCTGCTCCTGCTCCTATCTCCTACTCCAACCTTCTATTGCACAAGGCTCAGTGTCATGCCTTATATACTCCTAGGATTGCTCCCTCTAGTGGCTGTCTGTAAACACTTAGTTAACCCTTCAATTCCCTTCATGTATGATAATGCCACAGAGCCAGAGGAGGGGGCATCTTGGCTGAGACATCCCTCTCTGGCTCAGGGTCAAATTTTTTATTTTTGCTCTTCGAAAGGAAGAGGAAGGAACTGCATTCCTGTAGCGCCTTGCACAACCTTGGGATGTCCCAAAGCGTTTTACAGTCAGTTAATCACTTGCAGATTGTGGTAGCTGCTGTGGAAACAGCACAGGATGATCTGAGAAGGAGTAACGTGATAATAACCACATGGCTTGTGTTCAGTGAGGTCAGTTGAGGGGTTGAATATTGGCCGAGACACCTGTGGAGAACCCCCCCTTTGCCTTTCTTTGAAACTTGAAACCCGGGGCCATATTCTCCGATTTTGAGGCTTTGTCTAGAGGTTCCGTGGGGTTTTAGGTGGGAAAAATCGGCAGCGCCCCGCATCTATGCTAGCACCCGCTCCACTTAAAGCCGCGCGTGGATGGACCTGACCTGCCAGATAGTGCCCCCCCTGGACACCCCCTGGCCACCCCCCATCAGTCTCACATCCCTCGCTGAAGACCCCCCCCCCCCCGGCCAGCAGCATGGCTCCTGCCCGACTGTGGCGGCGCTGGACACAGTCGGCAGCCTCCACGCCGGGCTCCCGCCCAGCTGGGACCACACGTCTCTCGTGCCGTCATGAACTCAGCCCATCGGGGGCGGAGAATCAGGGGGGGGGGGGGTCCTTCAGGTGACGTCCTGAGGCCGCCCCAACAGCATGATGTGGAGGGTGCGGAGCATAAGAAACCTGCGTAAAACAGGCCCCCCCCCCCCCCCCCCCCCCCCGATTCGGTCGTAAAAATGGATTCCCTGCCCGATCGCCAATTATGAAATTGGCGTGGGGAAACGGAGAATCTCACTCCAGATCTGTTGTTTTGGCCAATATTCTGGATTGATATTTGCATGGGTGGCACACTGGTTAGCACTGCTTCCTCACAGCACCAGGGTTCGATCCTGGCCTCGGCTGACTGTCTGAGCAGAGTCTCCACTTTCTCCCCTAGTCTGCGTGGGTTTCCTCCGGGTGCTCCGGTTTCCTCCCACAGTCCAAAGATGTGCAGGTTTGGTTATGGGGTTACGGGGATTGGGGGGGGGGGGATGGGTCTGGGTAGGGTGCTCTTTTGGAGGGTTGGTGCAGACTCAATGGGCCGAATGGCCTCCTTCTGTACTTTAGGGACTCTATGATTCTACCATTCCAAATCCAAAATAAATATCCCAGGGATTCGGGACCTAATCCTTTGGCTATGGTGGTGTGTGGGAGCTGATGAACCAACAATGATGTCTTGATTAACGAATTTCCCCCAGGTGACACTTGTGTTGATGTGCATCACTGTAAATACACAAGGGGTTAATGTAAACACACTACGACTAAGTAACCACTAGGGGGAGTACCAGAGATGTCATGACATGCAGGCGTACAGCTAATGAACACATAGAATAGGACACGACCAATGGGCAATCAAGAAACCCAGAGGTGACACTACCACAAGGGGGCATTACACAACACATATATAAGGACAGGGCACACATGCTCTGTCTCTTTCCACAGGCGACACTTAGAGAGTAGGACAGGGGCAGATCAGAAGCATCACACCCAACACGTGGCTTAGAGCAGACTGGTTAGTTAGACTGAGTTACTATAGCAAGATTAGCAGGAGAGTCGAACTCATAGAGAACTGTGCCAATGGTTCAATAAATCACATTGAACTTACTTCAAAGTCTGGAGTATCTTTTGGTCAAAGCTACATCGAGTTGCAGCCTGTGTTATCCCAGAGGAGTACATAACACAACAACACTCAGATCAATTAAGATTCAGTTGTTGCTGATTAAGCTTCTGCCTGTGGGATCTTGCTCTGCACAGAGTTAGTTACAGCCCATTGGTGAGATGCCACGCCCCCCAATCCCTGTGCATTGTGGGTGACAGAACATGTTTTTTTTTCTCTTCCCCCCCCCCTCTCCTTCCTCTCCAATTAGTCGGACTCCCTGGTTGTGTGCGACCTGCATCCCACGCTTCAGGATAGGCTGAAGAAGTTCCGCTTCTGCAGAGACACGACCAACGCAGCGATCATCAGTGAGTAAGACCGTCTGATGCTATGGGAACCGGACCTCCATGTGATGACCCCTCCCCAACACCAGATGCCTCAGCTGACGGGGTGAGTGGGGGAACTCGCCTCCTCCACTGTATACTCTGGGGAACACTCAGTGGAGACGGAACAGAGCTGAAGACCTGGAGTTGGGTCTCCCCCCCGTTCCACCCCTCCCGTCCTACCCCCTACCCCTCGAGCGTATAGCTCCAGCACTGTGGGTGGGTGGCTCTGCCTTCCCTGGGTGCACGCATTCTAATCCCGTGTAAGTGAGGTGGAGAGAAGAGGGGTGTTAGGGACGGTGCCCCTCCAGAAAAGCACACATAGAACATAGAACATAGAACGATACAGCGCAGTACAGGCCCTTCGGCCCTCGATGTTGCACTGACATGGGAAGTCAAAAACTAAAGGCCATCTAACCTACACTATGCCCTTATCATCCATATGCTTATCCAATAAACTTTTAAATGCCCTCAATGTTGGCGAGTTCACTACTGTTGCAGGTAGGGCATTCCACGGCCTCACCACTCTTTGCGTAAAAAACCCACCTCTGACCTCTGTCCTATATCTATTACCCCTCAATTTAAGGCTATGTCCCCTCGTGCTAGCCACCTCCATCCGCGGGAGAAGGCTCTCGCTGTCCACCCTATCTAACCCTCTGATCATTTTGTATGCCTCTATTAAGTCACCTCTTAACCTTCTTCTCTCTAACGAAAACAACCTCAAGTCCATCAGCCTTTCCTCATAAGATTTTCCCTCCATACCAGGCAACATCCTGGTAAATCTCCTCTGCACCCGTTCCAAAGCTTCCACGTCCTTCCTATAATGAGGCGACCAGAACTGTACGCAATACTCCAAATGCGGCCGTACTAGAGTTTTGTACAACTGCAACATGACCTCATGGCTCCGGAACTCAATCCCTCTACCAATAAAGGCCAACACACCATAGGCCTTCTTCACAACCCTATCAACCTGGGTGGCAACTTTCAGGGATCTATGTACATGGACACCGAGATCCCTCTGCTCATCCACACTACCAAGAATTTTACCATTAGCCAAATATTCCGCATTCCTGTTATTCTTTCCAAAGTGAATCACCTCACACACGGTGCTTGTAAAAGCAAATTACTGTGGACTGAAACAAAAACAGAAAATTTGCAGGGCAACCTCAGCAGGTCTGACAGCGTCTGTGGAGAGGGAAGGGATTTCGAGTCTGGATGATTCTTCGTCGAAGGACTCACAATGTTTGTTGGGAGACCAAGAGGGGCCCAAGGCCATGGAGGCCCTGTTTATCAGCTGACCCTGGAAACCCGAAATAGGACAGCTATGTTGGACTCTTCCCAGACAGAATGGGGGAGGGGAGCAAAATCAATCCTCAAATCTCCCCCTCCACCCCACATACCTCCTGAGAGCAGGCGCTACTTCCAAACTCTCATCATCTCACCTGAGACAATTTATATCCAATTCAAGTTGGAGTCTCTTTTACAGTGAAGCACCTCACGATCCTTTAATAAAAAATTAAAATGATTGAGTATTGCCGTCCATGCCTGACTCCAGTCCCACATCAATCTGGGTGACTCTTAACTGTCCCTCCAAAGTGGTCACTCAGTTGCCTCAAAGCCTCTATAATTGTCAGGATTTACTCGGTGGTCTGCGATGGGCAGTAACTGGTGGCCTTGCCAATGGAGCGCACACCCCCTAGGCTCATTTAAATGACCTTGTGCCACACATTGACCCACTGAGCACCTCGGGGGCATTTTCACCGTTCTACAAATGTCAACATTTCATTTATCTTCTGCCTTCTAGTCAAAATTAACAAAGAAGACCAGGAGATGGTAGTGGCTGAAGAGCATGAGGTGAGTGTCTTGCGGCATGACTGACAACTTGTACAATGTATGGGGCCTCGTCCCTCCCTCTCTCAATAACCTCCTCCAGCCTCACAACCCTCCAGGATCTCTGTGCCGCGCCAAGCGGAGCCTCTTGAACAATCCAATGTTAATCGTAGCACCATTGGTGCCTGTGGCCTAGGTTCTGGAATCCCCCCCCCATCTTTCTGATCACTCTCTACCTTGCAGACGCTCCTCAAGACCTCCCTATTTCACCAACCTTTTTGGCCAGGTGTCCTCATATCACCTCATGTGAGTTGCTGTCACATTGCGTTTGATAAATCTCACGTGAGGTGCTCAGGATGGATACTACATTGAAGGCACTGTATAAGACCATGAGACATAGGAGCCGAATTGGGCCATTTGGCCCATCGAGTCTGCTCCGCCATTCAATCATGGCTGATGTATTTCTCATCCCCATTCGCCTGCCTTGTCCCCGTAACCCCTGAACCCCTTATTAATCAAGAATTGGCTGGGGTTACACAGCCAAGCAAAATCTCAAACCCTGCATGATTCAGCGACCCCACAGTTACCCAAAGTGCAGGCTGTGTCCTGGAGGTTTCCACGGTTTTGTCAACATTTTTTAATCAGGGAAGAATTTTGCCTCCCGGAGACATTCCGGTGGTGGGATTGACAGTCGATTGGAGGACGGGGTGGCCGATTCACGCTCTGCTTAGCTCACTAATTATGTAACGGGGGGGGGGGGGGACATGCCAAGTCTCATGGCAGAGCAGGCAGGAAGTGCCCTTCCCTCTCCTCCACCATCACCTCATAGGCTCCAAAGTCCGAGGGTCATATTCTCCCATCCTGCTTCTTGGCTCGGCCAGCACCCCCTATCCAACCTCTGCCAATCCCGGCTGGGTCTCGCCCCTCCCCCGTGCCCGGCCTTGCCGCAGAGCGTGTGACAGGTGGCCCATAGCCCTCGGCGACAGTGCGGGAGGAAGGCGAGAGCGGCGACCCCTGACCTCAGATTCCGGGTAGGCGTCGCCCTTGCCAGGTGCTCTCCGGTTACGCGCTTTCATGAAACCGAACATTCCAAATTCCTGCCGGCGAGGAGCTGGAAGTGGAGGAGGCAACAGGATTCCGGAGTGTTGGGTTTTCGATGACCGTTCCTGAGATGCAAATGGAATTTACCGACATAGATCCGTGGGACACCCGACCTGCCTCGAAACCTGCGACAACAAAATTCCAAACTCATTTCCTGAGATTGGCAAACGGATCTTTGGCCTCCCCCCTCCATCGCCATTCCTGCTGTTCCGCCCTCAGTCGCCAACAAAATCTCCCGTTTCAGCACGGACATTTCCAAAAGTAACAGAAACTGGAGGATCAAGGAAACATCCCCCCCCCCCCCATTGCCACCTCTCCTGAACTCACTGACTCTTCCACTCATTATAGTCAGAGAGTCAGAGAGCTTTACAGCACAAAATGAGGCTTTACGGCCCATCGAGTCTGTGCCGCCCATCAAACACCCGATCTACTCCAATCCCTGGTTAATTGTCAATCTTCACCTGTGAACCCAGACTATGGGTGACCTCTTGTTAGGATTTCTTCACTGGTCAGGAGGTCACCACTTAACCCTTTAACCCCATCCTACCCTCACCCGAGGTCAATTGCCGACAGGGGACGGGAGGACGGTAGGGAGGCGGGGGGGGGGGGGGGGGGGGGGGGGGGGGGGGAATCCCTGATTGGTGCCTAATGGCAGGATACCTGGCAGATTTTCCTGCCCCACCCCAGCCCATTGATGCTGCCCACTCCCAAGGCTGCCTGGGTTGAGATTGGCTAAATCAGAACAGGCTGATTGAAAGCTGGGATCTTCCTGGTCCTTTAGATCATACGGAGCCTTCCTTACTAAAATAAAAGCCAAAACTGTGGCGCCATTTTGCGTGTCTTGCCAGTCCTATTGCCGGGGGACCCTTCCACCTCCTTTGGCAGAAGCTGAAGACCCCGCCCTCCCTTTCTCTCCACAGATGCTGCTGAATTTTCCCCAGCATTTTATGGTTTTTACTTCCGATTCCCAGCATCTGGGGCATTTTGCTTTGATATCAGTCTATCCCCAGCTGATTCCTGTGCTGCCACAGGGCGGGTTGATCCCAGGGGTTGAGCACAGATGGACACTGCCTCTGTCAAGACGGTTGGAGTGTGTACGTCTGCCTGGGGTCCAGCGCCTCACAAATATTTCCCCGGTGTGACCCCCCCATCTCAGTGCCTCCGATCTGACTTGACCCCCAGAGTTGTGGAGTCTGAGGCCTTCAGTTTTTTGAGTGGGCAAAATGAAACAAAGTAGCAGGATAGCAACCCTCACTTCCGTATGAGGTCCATGAGAAAGTTAGGGAGTTTTACGCTCGCGCAGATGACATCCTCGCCTCACCCTCTCGCCCCTAACCCTCCAGTTGCACCATGTCCTCCCTCCCTCACTTACTATTCCTCCAATCAGGTCTCCCGTTGAGCTGACTGGTGCGAAACATGTTCATTTTGCTCCAACGCGTCGCGACGAAGTCTCCGCTCCACGGCCGCCATTGCGGTCTGAGGCCTTGTGACTCCAGGCTGCGGCTGGGGACCGATGGTGTTGCAACCCCCCCCCCGGTGTAAATGCAAGATGTGAGGGTGTGTTCGCGCCACTCTGCGTTGGATAGGTCATGTAATTTTCTGAGTCGACGAGGGGCACCAATCATTTTCCGTACCCATGTGATTTCCTTTCAGGACATTTCTCCGGATTCACTAAGGGACGAACTACCAGAGAGACAACCTCGATATCCTTTTAACCCTATCCTGTCCCAAAAAGGACCTCATTTACAGTGAATTACTGACTAAAAGATCCTGCTGCTTAGAGTCAGAAAGATGGGAAGAGGTTTGAGTACAGCATCAAAGACCACCATGGATTGACTGTTTCTGTGTTGTAATCACCCCGGACTCACAGTGTTGTAACTTCTATTTAACTTTAGGACAGTTGTTGAGTCTGAAATTTACCTCTTGCCGTCGATGGAGCAACGCACGGTGACTGGTCTCTCAACTGTGATGCTGTGGCCTGACTTTTACTGTGGGTTTATACAAGCCATAAGCTTGTATCACATCACAGAATCAGAGAATCGTTACAGCACAGGAGGACGCTGTTCGGCCCATTGTGTCTGCACTAGCTCTCTGAATGAGCAATTCACCTCATGCTATTTTCCCGCCGTCTCCCCTTTCCCCTTTTACTCCGTCCAGACCCTCATGATTTTGAACACCCTGTCAAATCTCCGATCAACCTTCTCTTCAACAACAACTATCCCAACTTCTCCAGTCTATCTACGTTAGCACTGCTGCCTCACTGCGCCAGGGACCCAAGTTCAATCCCGGCCTCGGGTCACTGTCTGTGCGGAGTCTGTACGTTCTCCCCGTGTCTGCGTGGGTTTCCTCCGGGTGCTCCGGTTTCCTCCCACAGTCCAAAGATGTGCAGGTTAGGTGGATTGGCCGTGTTAAATTATCCTTTGTGTAAGGATGTGCGGGTTAGGTGGTTTGGCCGTGTTAAATTATCCTTTGTGTAAGGATGTGCAGGTTAGGTGGATTGGCCGTGTTAAATTATCCTTTGTGTAAGGATGTGAAGGTTAGGTGGATTGGCCGTGTTAAATTATCCTTTGTGTAAGGATGTGCAGGTTAGGTGGATTGGCCGTGATAAATTATCCTTTGTGTAAGGATGTGCAGGTTAGGTGGATTGGCCGTGATACATTGCCCTTTGTGTAAGGATGTGCAGGTTAGGTGGATTGGCCGTGTTAAATTATCCTTTGTGTAAGGATGTGCAGGTTAGGTGGATTGGCCGTGATACATTGCCCTTTGTGTAAGGATGTGCAGGTTAGGTGTATTGGCCGTGATACATTGCCCTTTGTGTAAGGATGTGCAGGTTAGGTGGATTGGCCGTGATACATTGCCCTTTGTGTAAGGATGTGCAGGTTAGGTGGATTGGCCGTGTTAAATTATCCTTTGTGTAAGGATGTGCAGGTTAGGTGTATTGGCCGTGATACATTGCCCTTTGTGTAAGGATGTGCAGGTTAGGTGTATTGGCCGTGATACATTGCCCTTTGTGTAAGGATGTGCAGGTTAGGTGTATTGGCCGTGATACATTGCCCTTTGTGTAAGGATGTGCAGGTTAGGTGGATTGGCCGTGATACATTGCCCTTTGTGTAAGGATGTGCAGGTTAGGTGTATTGGCCGTGATACATTGCCCTTTGTGTAAGGATGTGCAGGTTAGGTGTATTGGCCGTGATACATTGCCCTTTGTGTAAGGATGTGCAGGTTAGGTGGATTGGCCGTGATACATTGCCCTTTGTGTAAGGATGTGCAGGTTAGGTGGATTGGCCGTGATACATTGCCCTTTGTGTAAGGATGTGCAGGTTAGGTGGATTGGCCATGATCAATGTCCCTTAGCGTCCAAAGCTGTGCAGGTTTGGTGGAGTTACAGGGATAGGGCAGGGCAGTGGGACTGGGTAGGGCGCTCTTTCAGAGGGCCGGTGCAGACCGGATGGGCTGAATGGTCTCCTCCTGCACTGTAGGTTTCTTCTACTGTTCAACTGTAGTTCCTCATCCATGGAACCATTCTCATAAATCTTTTCCACACCCTCTCCATCGGAAAGAAAAGCAGATCCTGAAGACGGCACGTGCTGGAGGTGGGACCTGCTCGGTTATTTTATTTAAGGCGACCTCCTAATTGGCTGCCGCTGGGCTCCCCATCCAATTAAGGACAGTACCCCCTGATGCTGCCAGTCCAATCAGAGGGTCAGAGCCTTGGCAGAGCCAACGGGAGAGGTGGTGACCGCTGAAGCCGGTGGGGAAGGAGGGGGGGGGGGGGGGGGGAGGGGGGGGGGGGGGATGAGTGAACCTGGGGAATTGGTGCCAGGTACAATTAAAAAAAAACACAAACATTCATGAGGTTGAGGGTTGGAAATGAAACCCCTCCGGGGTGATCATGGGGCTCTGCCTGCCTCACCCACGGACCCCCCCTCTTTGTGCCTTGGTGTCTCCCGTCTCCAATGACCCCCCCCCCCCCCCCCAATCCCCACCAACTCCATCCGTCCTACCTGGGCTGCTGCAGGGGGGCAGCCTTGAACTGGTCCCCTCCTCACACAGTGGGGGAATCACACTCCTATCAGTAAGTCTCAATAGGGTCTTCAATCGGTTGCCCGCTCCTCGGAGGAAGCCCCCTTGTCCCATCACCTCGCTTGTGTCCCGGGGTCCCGTAAACCTCTGCTCTCCGGGTTCCCCCTTGATCATTAGGCAATACCTGTACGTTATACAGGAGACACAGTTACTGAGCGTCCAGCTAAATGCTGCTCTGTGTGATTCAGATGACACACGTTAGACCATAAGACCATTAGACATAGGAGCAGAATTAGGCCACTCGGCCCATCGAGTCTGCTCCGCCATTCAATCATGGCTGATATTCTCTCATCCCCATTCTCCTGCCTTCTCTCCATAACCTCTGATCTCCTTTGTCCCCAAGGCATTGACCTTGTCAAAAGGATTGTAGCGTAATAGAGAAATTGGCCATGTCATTATCAGTTTTTCCGGAAAGTTAAACGGAAGAGTTCAAACTTAAATCATCTCCCAATAACGGAACAGATCGAGCCACTCACTTACAGATAAGATCAGTGATATCATCACCAGACCACCGATTTTATTTAAATATTTTCTCTTTGCAAATATGTGGCATCTCTTCCCAGCTGCTCATGTCTTTTTAAGGCTAATTTCTGGCTCATTGACTCTCCAACACACACAGATCGTTCACTCCTCTGCATGGGCATTGGATTCTGCCCAGAATGATGCAATGAAGCACTGTGCTGAGTATAAAGGCCTATTTGTTTGCATGTTTCCAGCCGATTACTAAGTGGGTGTGGGACCAGCGCACAGGCCAACCCCAAGTCAGGAAGAAATCATTAATCCCACTCAGACAGGCAAAAGTACTGCTGGTGTCGGAAATGGAAAAATGTCACATGATCAGTAAGGCAACTGGTCCGAGGATGGGACAGTGTAGAGGGAGCTTTACTCTGTATCTAACCCCGTGCTGTACCTGTCCTGGGAGTGTTTGATGGGGACAGTGTAGAGGGAGCTTTACTCTGTATCTAACCCCGTCCTGTACCTGTCCTGGGAGTGTTTGGTGGGGACAGTGTAGAGGGAGCTTTACTCTGTATCTAACCCCGTGCTGTACCTGTCCTGGGAGTGTTTGATGGGGACAGTGTAGAGGGAGCTTTACTCTATATCTAACCCCATGCTGTACCTGCCCTGGGAGTGTTTGATGGGGACAGTGTAGAGGGAGCTTTACTCTGTATCTAACCCCATGCTGTACCTGCCCTGGGAGTGTTTGATGGGGACAGTGTAGAGGGAGCTTTACTCTGTATCTAACGCCGTGCTGTACCTGCCCTGGGAGTGTTTGATGGGGACAGTGTAGAGGGAGCTTTACTCTGTATCTAACCCCATGCTGTACCTGCCCTGGGAGTGTTTGATGGGGACAGTGTAGAGGGAGCTTTACTCTGTATCTAACCCCGTGCTGTACCTGTCCTGGGAGTGTTTGATGGGGACAGTGTAGAGGGAGCTTTACTCTGTATCTAACCCCGTGCTGTACCTGTACTGGGAGTGTTTGATGGGGACAGTGTAGAGGGAGCTTTACTCTATATCTAACCCCGTGCTGTACCTGTCCTGGGAGTGTTTGATGGGGACGGTGTAGAGGGAGCTTTACTCTGTATCTAACCCCGTGCTGTACCTGTCCTGGGAGTGTTTGGTGGGGACGGTGTAGAGGGAGCTTTACTCTGTATCTAACCCCGTGCTGTACCTGTCCTGGGAGTGTTTGATGGGGACAGTGTAGAGGGAGCTTTACTCTGTACCTAACCCCGTGCTGTACCTGTCCTGGGAGTGTTTGATTGGGACAGTGTAGAGGGAGCTTTACTCTGTATCCAACCCCGTGCTGTACTTGCACTGGGAGTGTTTGATGGGGACAGTGTAGACGGAGCTTTACTCTGTATCTAACCCCGTGCTGTACCTGTCCTGGGAGTGTTTGATGGGGACAGTGTAGAGGGGGCTTTACTCTGTATCTAACCCTGTGCTGTGCCAGTCCTGGGGGTGTTTGATGGCGACAGTGTTGAGGGAGCTTTACTCTGTATCGAACCCCGTGCTGTACCTGTCCAGGGAGTGTTTGATGGGGACAGTGTAGAGGGATCTTTACTCTGTATCTCACCCCGTCTGTACCTGTCCTGGGAGTGTTTGATGGGGACAGTGTAGAGGGAGCTTTACTCTGTATCTAACTCCGTACTGTACCTGTTCTGGGAGTATTTGATGGGGACAATGTAGAGGTAGCTTTACTCTGTATCTAACCCCGTGCTGTACCTGTTCTGGGAGTGTTTGATGGGGACAGTGTAGAGGGAGCTTTACTCTGGATCTAACCCCGTGCTGTACCTCCTGGGAGTGTTTGATGGGGACAGTGTAGAGGGAGCTTTACTCTGTATCTAACCCCGTGCTGTACCTCCTGGGAGTGTTTGATGGGGACAGTGTAGAGGGAGCTTCACTCTGTATGTAACCCCGTGCTTTACCTGTCCTGGGAGTGTTTGATGCGGACAGTGTAGAGGGAGCTTTACTCTGTATCTAACCCCGTGCTGTACCTGTCCTGGGAGTGTTTGATGGGGACAGTGTAGAGGGAGCTTTACTCTGTATCTAACCCCGTGCTGTACCTGTCCTGGGAGTGTTTGATGGGGACAGTGTAGAGGGAGCTTTACTCTGCATCCAACCCCGTGCTCTACCTGTCCTGGGAGTGTTTGATGGGGACAGTGTAGAGGGAGCTTTACTCTGTACCTAACCCAATGCTATTCCTGCCTGTGAATGCTACATACAAATCTGTTCAAACTAAATAATCAAAGCAAGTTAACCGGTCATGTTCCTTCTTGTTGCTTTCAAATGAACAGTCTTGTTTGTCTGCAGAACACTGATCAGAATTTCAAGGTAATTGAAAGAGACACACTTTGAGTTTTTGGAGAATGTGTACGGAGAATGTGTACGATGTATGAATGCAAGACATTTCTCGCTGTTCATTATTGATCATCTTCCATTATTTTTAATGATTTCTTATTGTTGATTCTACTTATCAATTGCATCCAATTATTAATTATCATCATTATTTTTACGAGCTACAGTCATTCCAATCCCGTGTCTTTATCGAACTGAATGTAGGCTGACGTCCTCCAGGAAATCCCTCATGGGAGAGGTTACATGATTGTGACAAGCCAGATCGGACATGTAGTAATGACCGCATTCCAAAACCCGGCAGCAGGGTAGCATCGAGGGCAGCAGGGTAGCATGGTGGTTAGCATAAATGCTTCACAGCTCCAGGGTCCCAGGTTCGATTCCCGGCTGGGTCACTGTCTGTGTGGAGTCTGCACGTCCTCCCCGTGTGTACGTGGGTTTCCTCCGGGTGCTCCGGTTTCCTCCCACAGTCCAAAGATGTGCGGGTTAGGTGGATTGGCTATGCTAAATTGCCCGTAGTGTCCTAATAAAAGTAAGGTTAAGGGGGGGGGTTGTTGGGTTACGGGTATAGGGTGGATACGTGGGTTTGAGTAGGGTGATCATGGCTCGGCACAACATTGAGGGCCGAAGGGCCTGTTCTGTGCTGTACTGTTTAAAAAAAAACTCTGATGACTGATTCCCACCCATTTTCACTTAATGGGAGATATTTTCACAGCTTCCTTGACAACTGATCAGATTTATCGTTTATCGGTACAAGTATGTGCATCATGACAAGAGGGTGTCCTACCCTATGTGTCTGATTTTCAGCAGCCCCCAGGGTAAGTACAAGGATTTATCTCATAGACAACCTGTGATTAAAGAATCTGACGGAGGATCAGGGAATGTCTTTCTGTGCTGAGCGTAAAGGCCTGTCAGCCTGCCTGTTGCTAACCTAATTGTCAGCAGCCGCTGGACTGGGGAACAGGTCTCCCCCAAGTTAGGAGCAAGTTATTAACCGCACTAAGAGCTCGCTTTGATCTGTAACCTCCTCCCTGTTCCTGAGGTTTGAATAGTTTGGAGGGTGCGTGCCCCTGGTGCCTTGCCCAAGTGACCACTCTCAATGTGTGAGTTCAGTCCTCGATCAGAGTCTCGATTTGACCTCTGTGCCAGTCTCGCTGGGTTTTAGTGGGTTAAATTCAGGCTGAGGTTCACGGCGGGGATTCCACAGCTTCGGGTCCAGGCAATGGAAGGCGCAGCTGCCAGTGCAGGACAGATGGGAAAAGTCAAAATATACAAGAGGCCTAAACTGGAGAAGCATAGAGAGAGAACCATAGAAAGGTTACGGCGCAGAAGGAGACCATTCATGTTCAGGCAGGTTGAAAATAAACATTTGCAGAGCTGGACGAGGTTACAGAGATAGGAAGGGGCAGGTCCCTGGAGGGACTGTGTACAAACAAACAAAGAACAAAGAACACACAGTGCAGAAGGAGGCCTTTCGGCCCATCGGGTCTGCACTGACCCACTTAAGCCCTCACCTCCACCCCATCCCCGTAACCCAATGAACCCATCCAACCTTTTTTGGTCACTAAGGGCAATTTATCATGGCCAATCCACCCAACCGGCACGTCTTTGGACTGTGGGAGGAAACGGGAGCACCCGGAGGAAACCCACGCAGACACGGGGAGATCGTGCAGACTCCGCACAGACAGTGACCCAGCCGAGAATCAAACCTGGGACCGTGGCACTGTGAAGCCACAGTGCTAACTACTGTGCTACCGTGCTGCCCGTGACTTGAACATGAAGATGAGAATTTTTAATATGGGACATTCGGAAATCAGGAGTCAGTGTATTTCAGTGAACAAAAGGGTGGTGGGTGGACAGGGCCCGGTGAAAGCTGGGGAATGGGCAGCAGAGTTTTGGATGAGTTGATGTTGATGCAGGATGGATGATGGCCCACCAATAGAGTATTGGAATAGTTGAGTCTGGAGTTAACACCGGCCTGGGTATGAGTTTCAGCAGCAGATGGGATGGTTGGGGGATTCATTGTGAGTTGACCTAATCAACCATCACCCGGCCAAGGTTTCTGTGGCAATGACATTCAATGTTACCATTGCTGAAACCCCCACCAACAACATCCTGGGAGTTACCATTGGTGAGAAACAACTAGACTGGCCACATAAATACTGTGGCTACAAGAGGAGGTCAGGAGCTAGGAATCCTGCAATGAGTAACTCACCTCCTGACTCCCCAAAGCTTGTCCTCCATCAACAAGGCACAAGTAGGGGCAGCACGGTGGCATAGTGGTTAGCACAACCGCCTCACGGCGCTGAGGTCCCAGGTTCGATCCCGGCTCTGGGTCACTGTCTGTGTGGAGTTTGCACGTTCTCCCCGTGTCTGCGTGGGTTTCGCCCCCACAACCCAAAAATGTGCAGAGTAGGTGGATTGGCCACGCTAAATTGCCCCTTAATTGGAAAAAATAATTGGGTAATCTAAATTTATAAAAAAAAAAAACAAGGCACAAGTCAGGAGTGTGATGGACTCTCCACTTGCCTGGGTGAGTGCAGCTCCAACAACACTCAAGGAGCTCGACACCATCCAGCACAAAGCAGCCCATTTGATTGCTCCTCCATCCACAAACATTCACTCCCTCCAGCACTGACAAACAGTGGCAGCCGTGTGTACCATCTGCAAGATGCACTGCAGTAACTCACCAAGGTTCCTTAGACAGCACCTTCCAAACCCACAACCTCTACCATCTAGAAGGACAAGAGCAGCAGATACCTGGGAACCCCACCACCTGGATGTTCCCCTCCAAGTCACTCACCACCCTGACTGGGAAATATATCGGCCGTTCCTTCACTGTCGCTGGGGCAACATCCTGGAACTCCCTCCCTAACAGCACTGTGGGTGTACCTACACCTCAGGAACTGCAGCAGTTCAAGAAGGCAGCTCACCACCACCTTCTCAAGGGCTGTTAGGAATGGGCAATAAATGCTGGTCTAACCAGTGACACCCACATCCCGTGAATGAATTAAAAACAGATGCTAGCTGGTTTACAGAATGATCTGCAACTACCCCTAGTGGTCCCACGTCTGCTCCTTGGAAAGGAATAGTAATTATTTGTTGCCCGGAGCTGTTTGGAGCTCAGGATCACTCATGTTGCTTGTTCCTCGAGGAGAAAACGGTCAGTTACTTTTCCAACAGGGGCTAACGGGAACTTAGAATGTGAGTCACTGCCCTGCTCAGCAGGAGCTGAGTGGGGGTGACTGGGGGTGGGTGGAGGGGTGGGGTGGACAGAGGGATGGAGGGGTGGGGTGGGCGGAAGTAGTGAGGGGTGGGGTCGATGGAGGGCTGTCCTTGTGAATTAGCATGTAGAATGTATGAAAACTGTATGAGCCAGTAGCCAACTTTATAGTCACTGTTCAACTGTCCTTGATATTAACTGAAGCACATAGATGACGACTCTCGCTATTGGTTGCAGGATGTAATCCTCTACTGCAGATGATGTATGCTGGGAGTAAAAACAGATTGGTACAAATTGGAGAGCTCACCAAGGTGGGTACTTCTCAGGCACGAGCATCCTTCATTACGCTTTTCAATATTATTTTGGTTGCCTGCGACTTGTGTCAGATTCAGCTCTTCCCTGGGGTGGCGTTCTGCCAGCTTTGCCCATTCTTTATGTGTGTGTGGCTAGATAGTGCCTTTGACAGGTTGCTGAAGGTGGGTTTCACTCTGGGGCATTGGACCATCCAACAATCTCACGCTAATGAAGCATTTCCATTCCCCCCCCCCCAATGATCTCACTCGGAGCCAACAGCCCCATCCTCATCCAAACATCCCCATTTTTCACTCAACGCTCACTTCTGATGGACGTTGGATATCAATTGGGCGAATGAGGGGGCAGCACGGTGGCGCAGTGGTTAGCATTGCTGCCTACGGCGCTGAGGACCCGGGTTCGAATCCCGGCCCTGGGACACTGTCCGTGTGGAGTTTGCATATTCTCCCCGTGTCTGCGTGGGTTTCACCCCCAACCCAAAGATGTGCAGGATAGGTAGATTGGCCACTTTAAATGAAATGAAAATCGCTTATTGTCACGAGTAGGCTTCAATTAAGTTACTGTGAAAAGCCCCTAGTCGCCACATTCCGGCGCCTGTCCAGGGAGGCTGGTACGGGAATCGAACCGTGCTGCTGGTCTGCTTTAAAAGCCAGCGATTTAGCCGAGTGACCTAAACCAGTTGCCCCTTAATTGGAAAAAATAATTGGGTACTCTAAATTAAAAAAACAAATTGGGAGAATGAGCCTCAGGGATTTTCCCCGCCCTAACTCAGTATCTGTCCACACATTATTCCCCACCCCTGCTGACCAAGTGCTGACCAAGTTTAGAGCAGCCGACTCACACAAGCAGGGAATCAAAGTGGGAAATTCCCTGGACAATGTGGCCAGAGAGGGATAATGGGCTGAATTTGCACCTCCCCATGGTCCCGACGTTGGGTCGTGAGCAAAAAGCCTTGCTTAATATCTCCAGATCATTGGGAGAATCCAGAGACGCCAGACAGAGGGAATGCGGTGTCGCTGTTGGTACCACCCTGCAGATGCAGTGTCACTGAGACCTCTGCTCCCGTGGATCGTACCCACATCGCAACAGTGAACACACTTCAAAGTGATTCATTTTGTTCGAAATGCTTTAGTATTTTTGGCGAACATGTGAGAGCCTCGATCATTCCCAGTAATCTCCTGGGCAGGGATGAGAATGTGCATCTGAGCTTCACCGGACGGATTGGTATTTTGACTGGTGGAGTGATCACATGTTGACCTGGAACATGACTTTGAACCATGGCAACCCAGGGGTTGAACACAGCAAACAGAATCGGCCCATTGTTCCGGAGGATCCACATAAACATCAGTAAACTTGGATCTACACTGCTTTCAAATCTTACCTCCTCCTGTATGAAATGAAAAAATGAAATGAAAATCGCTTATTGTCACGAGTAGGCTTCAATGAAGTTACTATGAAAAGCCCCTAGTCGCCACATTCCGGCGCCTGTCCGGGGAGGCTGGTACGGGAATCGAACCGTGCAGCTGGCCTGCTTGGTCTGCTTTAAAAGCCAGTGGTTTAGCCGAGTGAGCTAAACCAGCCCCTAAAAAAAAAATGTATCAGTGCCCAATTATTTTTTTTCTAATTAAGGGGCAATTTAACATGGCCAATCCACCTGCCCTGCACATCTTTGGGTTGTGGGGGCGAAACCCACGCAGACACGGGGAGAATGTGCAGACCCCACACGGACAGTGAGCCGGAGTCGGGATTCGAACCTGGGACCTCGGCACCGTGAGGCAGCAGTGCTAACCCACTGTGCCACCCAGCTCCATTGGCTTTGAAACGTTCCTTGGCATCTTTCACATTCTCCATGTCCCTTGAAAATCTGGAACCTCACCCAGGTAACTGTTCCTGAGCTTGGCGCCTGGACAGTTTATTTATCCTGAGTGGTATTAGCAAAGGCATGATCTGCACACTCAGACCATGAATCACCACCTGCATTGACGTGTTTGCTCACGCGCCCTCCCACATACTCATCACCCTAGACCAACGCGTCTGTACCTCTCGGTGTGACTCCAGACACTCTCTCCAAACCCTCAGTGGCTCTCTGCAGGATGGGCTTGTCCCTATCATCACGTGCATCAATCTCAGTCTCCGGGCTAATTGTGCTGTGGGTCCAGGTAAGAGAAACGGTGGGGAGCAGACTCTCATTAATGACAGTTCTCGTCAGCCAGCCATTCAAACCTTTTGTCTTTTTGAGCCCTCCTAATTATGAATCGATTTTAGCTTTGTGCTATTCGTGACGAGTTGGTGATTTACGAAGAGTTTGACGAGAAAGGATACCTGTGCATGAATGATGTGCTCACACGCCCCTTTCTCTCTCATTGGTTCGAAACAGGTGTTTGAGATTCGGAACGTTGATGAACTCACCGAGGATTGGTTGTGTGAGAAACTGGCATTCTTTCGCTGAAGCTCTGACTCCTTCCACGCTGATTCCGACTGTTTAATACAGAAAAACCGCTGTGTCGGACAACATGAAACAAACCTTACTTCATTAATCTTTCATTTTCATACTACATGAATGAATAAATAAAACCGCAAATAATCGGTCGTGTGATTTTCAGACCACACTCCACTTACTTCAGACAAAGGTTATTTTTCAACAAGCGGTTAGTTTTATTTAGTCAAGACTTCTCTTTCACTGCTCACCGTGAGGTACCCACGTCACATGCGTTTGGCCAAAGTCAGTGCAGCACCCATTGCACAAGATGCTCCTTATACTGTTATAATGTTGGTTATCTGATCCACAGAGGGTCAGGGATGACGGAAATTGAAAATGTAAAAATATCACATTGTGTCCGTTGAGGGTCACTGTGCTCAGATTGCAGACATTCTGGAATGTAGGGAATTGTATCTAACCTCGTGCTGTACCTGTCCTGGGAGTGTTTGATGGGGACAGTGTAGAGGGAGCTTTACTCTGTATCTAACCCCATGCTGTACCTGTCCTGGGAGTGTTTGATGGGGACAGTGTAGAGGGAGCTTTACTCTGTATCTAACCCCGTGCTGTACCTGTCCTGGGAGTGTTTGATGGGGACAGTGTAGAGGGAGCTTTACTCTGTATCTAACTTCGTGCTGTACCTGTCCTGGGAGTGTTTGATGGGGACAGTGTAGAGGGAGCTTTACTCTGTATCTAACCCCGTGCTGTACCTGTCCTGGGAGTGTTTGATGGGGACAGTGTAGAGGGAGCTTTACTCTGTATCTAACCCCGTGCTGTACCTGTCCTGGGAGTGTTTGATGGGGACAGTGTAGAGGGAGCTTTACTCTGTATCTAACCCCATGCTGTACCTGTCCTGGGAGTGTTTGATGGGAACAGTGTAGAGGGAGCTTTACTCTGTATCTAACCCCGTGCTGTACCTGTCCTGGGAGTGTTTGATGGGGACAGTGTAGCGGGAGCTTTACTCTGTATCTAACCCCGTGCTGTACCTGTCCTGGGAGTGTTTGATAGGGACAGTGTAGAGGGAGCTTTACTCTGTATCTAACCCTGTGCTGTATCTGTCCTGGGAGTGTTTGATGGGGACAGTGTAGAGGGAGCTTTACTCTGTATCTAACCCCGTGCTGTACCTGTCCTGGGAGTGTTTGATGGGGACAGTGTAGAGGGAGCTTTACTCTGTATCTAACCCCGTGCTGTACCTGTCCTGGGAGTGTTTGATGGGGACAGTGTGGAGGGGGAACCGTTGCGTAAAGCAGTACATAGCTGTTCTGGATTCCTACTCTATCGGACAAGACCTTCGGGAGAAGCCAAGACAATCTCTCTTATTTTTACTCTAGCTGCTGTGCTTTGCTAAGTTCCCACTCGCCACCCCGACTTGGAAATGTATTGGCCGTTCCTTCACAGTGGCTGGGTCAAGATCCTCCCTAACAGCACTGTGGGTGTACCTACACCTCAGGGACAGCAGCGGTTCAAGGCAGCAGCTCACTACCACCTTCTGAAGAGCAATTAGGGACGGACAATAAATGCTGGCTTAGCCCACAGCCCATAAATAGATTCTTAGAAAGTATTTTGCCATTAACGCACTGAAAAGCCTTGGGACATTTCAATTGGTTTTCACTGAGTTAGTGAATGAATGCGAGTGAGGTCACTGGGTGGGGTGCCAGCTGGAGTGGCAGTTTGGGTAAGATACCAGCAGGGCAATGTTGGTGGTGGGAGGGTCAGTGAGGATGTTGGGGGGGCAGCTTGGGGGAGGTTTCAGATGGTCAGGGTGATGCTGGAGGTTCGGGAGGAGTTGGAGGCCGAGGGAGGAGTCAGAGGGTTGGGAGGGAGTTGGAAGGGAGCTCGAGGGTCGGGTGTGTTGGAGGGTAAGGGAGTTTGCAGAGGGTTGGGAGGGAGTTGGAAGGGAGCTCGAGGGTCGGGTGTATTGGAGGGTAAGGGGGTTTGCAGAGGGTTGGGAGAGAGTTGGAAGGGAGCCCGAGGGTCGGGTGTGTTGGAGGGTAAGGGGGTTTGCAGAGGGTTGGAGGAGAGCCAGAGGGTTGGGAGGGAGTTGGAAGGGAGCCCGAGGGTCGGGTGTGTTGGAGGGTAAGGGAGTTTGCAGAGGGTTGGGAGGGAGTTGGAAGGGAGCTCGAGGGTCGGGTGTATTGGAGGGTAAGGGGGTTTGCAGAGGGTTGGGAGAGAGTTGGAAGGGAGCCCGAGGGTCGGGTGTGTTGGAGGGTAAGGGGGTTTGCAGAGGGTTGGAGGAGAGCCAGAGGGTTGGGAGGGAGTTGGAAGGGAGCCCGAGGGTCGGGTGTGTTGGAGGGTAAGGGAGTTTGCAGAGGGTTGGAGGAGAGCCAAAGGGTTGGAGGGAAGTCAGTGGGAGTCAGGGGCAGTTTGAGGATCATGGGCGGGAGTAGGAAGGGCCGGGGGCTTTGGAAAGTTGGGAGCTTACCGAGGGATCAATGGGGAATCAGAGAATTTTTTTCATACAATTTACAGTACAGAAGGAGGCCATTCAGCCCATCGAGTCGGCACCGGCTCTTGGAAAGAGCACCTTACTTCAGGCCACGCCTCCACCCAATAACCCAGTAACCCCAATCTAACCTTTTTGGACACTAAGGGCAATTTAGTATGGCCAATCCACCTAAGCTGCACATCTTTGGACTGTGGGAGGAAACTGGAGCACCCGGAGGAAACCCACGCAGACACGGGGAGAATGTGCAGACTCCGCATAGACAGTGACCCAAGCCAGAATCGAACCTGGGACCCTAGAGTGGTGAAGCAACAGTGCTAACCACTGTGCTACCGTTGGTGTGGAAATGGGTGAGTGATTTGTAAAGTGACCCAGGAGTTAGACTAGGAATTTGCTGTCTAACATTTCCTGGGTAACTATCCAGATAAGTAAATCGGAACAATCCCAAGTCTCTGGCTGTAACTCAGAGGTTTAGACTTCATTACAGAGTTCCAAAAGCATGGAAATTGTCTCTTGGAAATCAAAACTTCCCGGGTAATTCGCGTGGAATCCCTGCATTGGGACATCCAACATGTCCTCTGTCCATCTTCCAGAATGTGTCTATTCGGAGACATTTGTGATTCTTAACTATATTTTCAGTCTCAAACAGGTTGTCCCCAGATTTTATGATAAATCCCAGACACCTAACTGGAAAATCCAGGCACCAATCCACTGGATTCACAGTAAAACCCGGCACCTCCATTTTCAATAAGAATAATTTGGGTCGATGGCTTCCTTTGTTGACATTCAACCACTGGGAAAGGTGCGTGTCTGCCGTGCTGTCAGCTGAGCTGAGCCAAGGCTGAGATGAGGATGTCATTGGGCGAAGTTTCGGGATGGAAGACATTGGGGAGATGAGTTAACAACTAAACGTAGAGCAATAGGGCTGACCTTTTCACACATAAAGTCATTCTGGAACACAGGAGCACATGTGAGCAACACATTGAGGAGGGAAATCGAGTCCATCCCAGTCTCCTGCTCTGTCCTTCTTACCCTGCAAATGTATTTCCCTCGAGTGCTCATCGAATTTCCTCTTATAATTACTGATCATTTCCAGTCCCGTCAATCTCGTGGACAGCGAGGTCCAGGTCATTACCGCTCTTCCACACCTCCCCAGAATTCTGAATCTGTATCCCCCTAGCCCTCGTACCTTTATCTTTGTCCACTTTGTCTAAACAGACCACAATCTTGTACAACGCTGTCAAATCGCCCCTCAATCTCCTTCACCCCCCAAGGAAAATAATCCCAGCTTCTCCAACTGAATCTCGAAACTAAAATCCTTCATACCCCGAACCATTTTGGAGGTAGTGACCACAATTCTGTGACTTTCACTTTAGTTATGGAGAGGGATAGGTGCGAGCAACAGGGCAAGGTTTATAATTGGGGGAAGGGTAAATACGATGCTGTCAGACAAGAATTGAAGTGCAGAAGTTGGGAACATAGGCTGTCAGGGAAGGACACAAGTGAAATGTGGAACTTGTTCAAGGAACAGGTACTGCGTGTCTTTGATATGTATGTCCCTGTCAGACAGGGAAGAGATGGTCGAGTGAGGGAACCATGGTTGACAAGAGAGGTTGAATGTCTTGTTAAGAGGAAGAAGGAGACTTATGTAAGGCTGAAGAAACAAGGTTCAGACAGGGCGCTGGAGGGATACAAGATAGCCAGGAGGGAACTGAAGAAAGGGATTAGGAGAGCTAAGAGAGGGCATGAAAAATCTTTGGCAGGTAGGATCAAGGAAAACCCCAAGGCCTTTTACACATATGTGAGAAATATGAGAATGACTAGAGCGAGGGTGGGTCCGATCAAGGACAGTAGCGGGAGATTAACCTAGGACAAAAGTTCGGCTCAACATCATGTGCTGAAGGGCCTGTTCCATGCTGTATTTCTCTATCTATCTCATTCTGGTAAATCCCCTTCTGCAGCCTCTCAAGGAGGCCCATAACCTTCTTACAGTGTGGTGACCAGAACTGGATGCAGTCGTCTCGTTGTGACCTAACTAGAGCTTTAGCAAGATTAGGGAGGTGGGCTGTGGAGTTGAGGTGGACGGGTACGCAACACCATTACCACAATCGGCAAGGCAGCCCTGCAGCTGCGCACTCCGCTGACAGCCCTTCCTGGCCATCCCCCCGGGTGCCCTCTGACCCCAGCCGACCCATCAGCTGTATGGGCGCTCCAGTACATCCTGAGCCATCCTCTCGGCCCCGATCTGTGTGTGCGTGGGGTGGGGGTGGGGTGTATTGTTTAAGCACAGCTGCAGTTTGTCCGCCCTGCGAGTGTCCATCATGGACCCGGCTATTCCTGCACCGTTTTCCGTGTGGTTTTGATGGTGTTCCACATGGCGCCGGTGCTAGCCCCTCACCGATATCGGAATCGGTACAGGTACGGCACCGATTTTTCTGACGTGAAATTCCACGGATTGTCCGTTGGCATTGGTGCTTAGACTCAGGAACGGAGAATCCGGCCCTTATGCTTTGCTAACCACACTGTCAATATGTCCGGCCACCTTTGAAGAGTAAATCCCCAGGGCCATCTGTCTCTGTACATTCTTTCGAACTCTGCCATTGAGTCTAAACTGCTTCTTCCTATTTCTACTGTCAAAATGCATCACCTCAAATTTCTTGCATTTATATAATGCTTATAAACACACCCAGATGCTTCACAGGTACGTAAGGAAACAGATGAACAATGGCAGAGTTGTCAGGCGGAGCAACCAAAATCATGGTCAAAGACATGGGTTGTGAGGAGTATAGGAAGAGGCGGAGAGGCCTAGGGTGGGAATTCCGGCTTTTGGGGCCCAGGGAGCTGGAGGCATGGCTGCCAATGGTGGAGCGCTGAAAATCGGGGATGCTCGAGGAGTCGGAATTGGAGGAGCTCAGAGATCTGGGAGGGTTGTGGGGCTGGAGGAGGTTACAGAGATAGGGAGGGTTGTGGGGCTGGAGGAGTTTACGGAGATCTGGGAGGGTTGTGGGGCTGGAGGAGGTTACAGAGATAGGGAGGGATGTGGGGCTGGAGGAGGTTACAGAGATCTGGGAGGGTTGTGGGGCTGCAGGAGGTTACAGAGATAGGGAGGGTTGTGGGGCTGGAGGAGGTTACAGAGATAGGGAGGGTTGTGGGGCTGGAGGAGGTTACAGAGATCTGGGAGGGTTGTGGGGCTGCAGGTGGTTACAGAGATAGGGAGGGTTGTGGGGCTGGAGGAGGTTACAGAGATAGGGAGGGGTGAGGCTATGGAGGGATTTAAACCCAAGAGTACAAATATAGCATCCAGTGGGAAGAGTATTGACTTGCTGTTTTCCTACAACACAAACCAGCTGGATAAGCCCAGCTTCAGTACTTTTGGCTTTGTTGTCAACTGAGCCAACGGCGCGGGTTTTTGTGAGTTGATTCTCGTGGCGTGTCTGACATCGTGGATGGGGCTGGTAAGTTGGTTACGCTACCTCCGTTGTATGAATGTAGTGAGAAAAGTCATCAGAACCAGCATACCCTGAGTGACACAGTCAGCAGCTCTACACAATCTGCCTCCATGCACCTGAGACCTGTTGCTGATCCTCCCAAAGGTAATCGTTTCAAAAGGCAATGTACCGACACACTGTGTCTCTTCGTTCATGCATTGTTTAGCCCTTTGCTCGCTGTGGGAACAAGGCTCGGTAGCGAGCTCATCTCTTTCGCCCTCACCTAATTAATATGGTGGAAAACAGACATTAAGGTCTAATGATTTTCAATTAGGCAACATGAACCCACTCAATTGTGTTGTTACTTGCTGACGAGCCCTTCAATTCTGCTGCACAGGAATATCTGTCATTCTCCCTGAAACACCCAATGCAGGTTTGCGAAGTGATACAGAATGAGACAGCAGAGGAGGAGCATTGGACCCATCGCATTATCTTTGAAACATCTTTCCAATGAATCCCTGCCCCTTCCTCACCCCATAGCTCTGCAAATTCTATTTCTGAGTATTCACCCAATGCATCTTTGGAAAGTCTTGCTGGCTTTTCTCACAGATGAATGTGTGGGGTATCGAACTCAGTTACTTCCATTGGGTTCGGAGGCCTCTTTACAAGTGGCACAGTGCAGGCTCTGGGTAACTGCTTCAGCTGGTGAGCTCCCGTCGGCGCCAAGCTGCCAGGGAAAGCGTCGGTGCGGACTCGATGGGCCGAAGGGCCCCTTCTGCGTCGTGCGATTCTGCGAAAGTGACACGACAGATAGATTTAAGGTCAGGGGCAGGAGATATGGAGGGGATTTGGGCAAAACCCTTTTCACCCAGAGGGTGGTGGGAGCGTGGAACTGCCTGAAAGGGTGGTTGTTATGGGCCAGGGTTTAGAGAACCCCAAAGTGTAGCATGGAGTTCACCTGACCCACAACTTTTAATAGATTGTGGTATGGGGAGCACACGGCCCACTCTACAGGTGTGGTACAGCAGAAATGGAAAAGTATTTCTTTAAAACAAAACAATGTTTATTCTATGAACTCAAGTTAACCTTTTTAAAACTAACAGTGAACATAGAACATAGAACATAGAACAGTACAGCACAGAACAGGCCCTTCGGCCCTCAATGTTGTGCCGAGCAATGATCACCCTACTCAAACCCACATATCCACCCTGTACCCGTAACCCAACAACCCCCCCCTAACCTTACTTTTATTAGGACACTACGGGCAATTTAGCATGGCCAATCCACCTAACCCGCACATCTTTGGACTGTGGGAGGAAACCGGAGCACCCGGAGGAAACCCACGCACACACGGGGAGGACGTGCAGACTCCACACAGACAGTGACCCAGCCGGGAATCGAACCGGGGACCCTGGAGCTGTGAAGCATTTATGCTAACCACCATGCTACCGTGCTGCCCTCTTAGCAACCATTAATTTAAATACAACCCCCAAAGAATACAACACTAAGTAACCCTGTAAGCTGTCCTTTTAACATCCAAAAGACTTAACAAACCTTTAACAGGAGCACATTAGGTTTACATTCATTACTGAGACCTTTTACAATTCTGGGTTCACCAAGTGATCCATAGATAGTCTTTAGATGGCAGAGATCAACAGTACAGCTCACTGAAAAAACACAGACACACCCAAGCTTTTCTCAAACTGAAACTAAAAAGCAGAAGTAGAGCTCAGCTCCACCCACACTCTGACATCACTCCAGTAACATGAGCAGCTCCATTTCTTAAAGGTACATTTCTTAAACACCCATTTCTTAAAGGTACTCTCACACGACAGTGGTAGAGGTGGGAACCCTTGCAACATTTAAGAAGCATTTAGGTGAGCTCTCGAAACGCCATCACAGACAAGGCTACGGACAGAGTGCTGGAAAATGGGATTAGAATAAATAGGTGCTTGATGGCCAGCACAGACACGATGGGCTGAAGGGCCTTTTTCCCAGCTGTAAAACTCTATGACAACCATCATCCAACTGGGTAATGAGTCTTTTTGCTTTCCACTTGGTGTAGGAGTGGAGTGCGACATGAGGATGGATGTGTTGGCCGACCAGTTGATGAGTAACCAGGGCCAGATGGAATGTTCCCGATGCTACGGAAGGAGGTCAGGGAGGAGATAGCAGATGCTCTGAGGATGATTTTCCAATCCTCACTGGACACAGGAGAGGTACCAGAGGACTGGAGAAATGCAAACGTGGTCCCATTGTTTAAAGGGGATCGAAGGAAATGCCAAACAATTATAGGCCAGGTAGTCTTACATTGGTGGTGGGTAAATTAGTAGAATCAATCCTGAGAGATAGGATAAACTGTCACATAGCAAGACATGGACTAGTCAGGAATAGTCAGCATAGATTTGATAAAGGAAGGTCTTGCCTCACACATTTGATTGAATTCTTTGAGGAAGTTCGCTGCCCGAGTTGGCGGTGGAAGCAGGGACCCCAAATTCTTTTTAAAGCCCCTGCATGGAGCGGGACGGTGGCTCGGTGGTTAGCATTGCTGCCTCACAGCGCCAGGGACCCGGGTTCAATTCCGACCTCAGGTGACTGTCTGGAATTTTCAGGTTCTCCCCGTGTCTGCGTGGGTTTCCTCTGGTAGTCCAAAGATGCGCAGGTTAGGTCAATTGGACATTCTATGTTGCCCTTTAGTGTCCAAAAGAATAGGTGGGGTTACAGAGATTGGGGGGAGTAAGGGGGGAAGATGTGGGTTTAGGTCAGGTGCTCTTTCGGATGGCCAGTCCAGACATGATGGGCCAAATGGCCTCCTTCTGCACTGTAGGGATTCTATGATCCTTGGATCTGCACCTTAAATGCTGTAAGACACAGGGAAATGGATTGGATTCAGGAAAGTGGGATTACAAAGGGCACATGGGTGTCTTCGGCTGGTATGGTCAGAATGGGCCGAATTACCTCCTTCTGTGTTGCAACTTTTCTATGATTCAGGAACTGCACCTCAGAGAGAGTCAGCACCTTCAGGAACTGTACCCCAGTGAGAGTCAGCGCCTTCAGGAACTATCACCCAGTGAGAGTCAGCACCTTCAGGAACTGTGTCCCAGTGAGAGTCTGCACCTTCAGGAACTGTACCCCAGTGAGAGTCAGCACCTTCAGGAACTGTCTCCCAGTGAGAGTCAGCACCTTCAGGACCTGTACCCCAGTGAGAGTCAGCACCTTCAGCAACTGGCCCCAGTGAGAGTCGGCACCTTCAGGAACTGTGTCCCAGTGAGAGTCTGCACCTTCAGGAACTGTACCCCAGTGAGAGTCGGCACCTTCAGGAACTGTGTCCCAGTGAGAGTCAGCACCTCCAGGAACTGTACCCCAGTGAGAGTCGGCACCTTCAGGAACTGTACCCCAGTGAGAGTCAGCACCTTCAGGAACTGTGTCCCAGTGAGAGTCAACACCTTCAGGAACTGTGTCCCAGTGAGAGTCAGCACCTTCAGGAACTGTACCCCAGTGAGAGTCAGCACCTCCAGGAACTGTATCCCAGTGAAAGTCAGCACCTTCAGCAACTGGCCCCAGTGAGAGTCGGCACCTTCAGGAACTGTGTCCCAGTGAGAATCAGCACCTTCAGGAACTGTGTCCCAGTGAGAATCAGCACCTTCAGGAACTGTACCCCAGTGAGAGTCAGCACCTTCAGGAACTGTGTCCCAGTGAGAATCAGCACCTTCAGGAACTGTGTCCCAGGGAGAGTCAGCACCTTCAGGAACTGTACCCCATTGAGAGTCAGCACCTTCAGGAACTGTGTCCCAGTGAGAGTCAGCACCTTCAGGAACTGTACCCCAGTGAGAGTCAGCACCTTCAGGAACTGTATCCCAATGAGAGTCAGCACCTTCAGGAACTGTGTCCCAGTGAGAGTCAGCACCTTCAGGAACTGTGTCGCAGTGAGAGCCAGCACCTTCAGGAACTGTCCCATTGAGAGTCAGCACCTTCAGGAACTGTCCCCCAGAGAGAGTCAGCACCTTCAGGAACTGTATCCCAGTGAGAGTCAGCACCTTCAGGAACTGTCCCCCAGTGAGAGTCAGCACCTTCAGGAACTGTCCCCCAGTGAGAGTTTTCACCTTCAGGAACTGTGTCCCCAGTGAGAGTCAGCACCTTCAGGAACTGTGTCCCAGTGAGAGTCAGCACCTTCAGGAACTGTCCCCCAGTGAGAGTCAACACCTTCAGGAACTGTGTCCCAGGGAGAGTCAGCACCTTCAGGAACTGTCCCCCAGTGAGAATCAACACCTTCAGGAACTGTACCCCAGTGAGAGTCAGCACCTTCAGGAACTGTACCCCAGTGAGAGTCAGCACCTTCAGGAACTGTGTCCCAGTGACAGTCAGCACCTTCAGGAACTGTCCCCCAGTGAGAGTCAGCACCTTCAGGAACTGTCCCCCAGTGAGAGTCAGCACCTTCAGGAACTGTGTCCCAGTGAGAGTCAGCACCTTCAGGAACTGTGTCCCAGTGAGAATCAACACCTTCAGGAACTGTACCCCAGTGAGAGTCAACACCTTCAGGAACTGTGTCCCAGTGAGAATCAACACCTTCAGGAACTGTCCCCCAGTGAGAGTCAGCACCTTCAGGAACTGTCCCCCAGTGAGAGTCAGCACCTTCAGGAACTGTACCCCAGTGAGAGTCAGCACCTTCAGGAACTGTGTCCCAGTGAGAGTCAGCACCTTCAGGAACTGTACCCCAGTGAGATTCAGCACCTTCAGGAACTGTGCCCCAGTGAGAGTCAGCACCTTCAGGAACTGTGTCCCAGTGAGAGTCAGCACCTTCAGGAACTGTCCCCCAGTGAGAGTCAGCACCTTCAGGAACTGTGTCCCAGTGAGAATCAGCACCTTCAGGAACTGTACCCCAGTGAGAGTCAGCACCTTCAGGAACTGGCCCCCAGTGAGAGTCAGCACCTTCAGGAACTGTGTCCCAGTGAGAGTCAGCACCTTCAGGAACTGTGTCCCAGTGAGAGTCAGCACCTTCAGGAACTGTGTCCCAGTGAGAGTCAGCACCTTCAGGAACTGTCCCCCAGTGAGAGTCAGCACCTTCAGGAACTGTGTCCCAGTGAGAATCAGCACCTTCAGGAACTGTGTCCCAGTGAGAGTCAGCACCTTCAGGAACTGTCCCCCAGTGAGAGTCAGCACCTTCAGGAACTGTGTCCCAGTGAGAATCAGCACCTTCAGAAACTGTACCCCAGTGAGAGTCAGCACCTTCAGGAACTGTACCCCAGTGAGAGTCAGCACCTTCAGGAACTGTGTCCCAGTGAGAGTCAGCACCTTCAGGAACTGTGTCCCAGTGAGAATCAGCACCTTCAGGAACTGTACCCCAGTGAGAGTCAGCACCTTCAGGAACTGTGTCCCAGTGAGAGTCAGCACCTTTATTAGTGATGGAGAAATTTGGGGTTGAAATGACTGTCACTAACTTGCAATAACTGCACTAACCCCTGGGTGGCAGTACCTCAACGTGATTGGCGATTGTTCATGTCACTTTCTAACAGAACAATTTGATTAAAATCTATATTTAAATATGAGGAAGACTTCTTTAGCAGTATAGGCGACAATGCAGCAGAGAACTACAGTGAACAGGTATCTTTAACTGGTTTTCCAGCTTGGCTGTTATCGAGCTCCTGACCGAGATTCAGAGAGTGTAACAATGAGTCAGAAAAAACACACTCACTACCAGGGGATCCATCACTGTCACAGACCCTTAGTGTGTGTGGCTGCAGTAACTCTGCTGTGGTCGGAATACAATCCAAGCCTACATCACATAATCTTCCACTGAGCTTAGTGCAAATTCAGACCCAATGATTTTTCCATGTTCCTGCCCTTGTCGATTAATGGGAGTCTGTAACGCCAGCACTACTAATGTTAACCACCATCACCACTTATCCTGGCCCATTGCTGCTGGCTCTGTCACTGTAAGGCATCCCTGTTACCCAGAATCCCTGTTTCTATATCCAGGCCCTGTATCGCAGCCCCATGGCCTGAACCCTGTCTATGTCCCTGACCACCTGTCTCTGCATAATCCTATCCAGTATCCCCATTCCCATGTGCTGGCCTTATCAGTCCAGGCACGGATCCGGATCTCTGGATCTCTCCCCTGTCTCCCACTCCATGTATTTCAGGCCATGTTTTCCAGTCAGCCGGTCCTGTATCATGGTCCTGTGGAGCTGCCGATGTTTCCATATCTCCCAACATGTGCCTTCCTGCAACACCCCCTCCCAAACATTCCACTACCGTTTGCAATGTCCTTGGCCCCACTGCCATTAGATACCGTGGGCAGCACGGTAGCATGGTGGTTAGCATAAATGCTTCACAGCTCCAGGGTCCCAGGTTCGATTCCCAGCTGGGTCACTGTCTGTGCGGAGTCTGCACGTCCTCCCCGTGTCTGCGTGGGTTTCCTCCGGGTGCTCCGGTTTCCTCCCACAGTCCAAAGATGTGCGGGTTAGGTGGATTGGCCATGCTAAAATTGCCCGTAGTGTCCTTAAAAAAAAAGTAAGGTTGGGGGGGGGTTGTTGGGTTACGGGTATAGGGTGGATACGTGGGTTTGAGTAGGGTGATCATGGCTCGGCACAACATTGAGGACCGAAGGGCCTGTTCTGTGCTGTACTGTTCTATGAAGGCAGAGAGTTGGGATAAAAGGTTCTTTTTCGGAATGGCAACCGGTGACAAGTGGTGTCCCGCAGGGTTCAGTGTTGGGGCCACAGCTGTTCTCTTTATATATTAACGATCTAGATGACGGGACTGGGGGCATTCTGGCCAAGTTTGCCGATGATACAAAGATAGGTGGAGGGGCAGGTAGTATTGAGGAGGTGGGGAGGCTGCAGAAAGATTTAGACAGTTTAGGAGAATGGTCCAAGATGTGGCTGATGAAATTCAACGTGGGCAAGTGCGAGGTCTTGCACTTTGGAAAAAAGAATAGAGGCATGGACTATTTTCTAAACGGTGACAAAATTCATAATGCTAAAGTGCAAAGGGACTTGGGAGTCCTAGTCCAGGATTCTCTAAAGGTAAACTTGCAGGTTGAGTCCGTAATTAAGAAAGCAAATGTAATGTTGTCATTTATCTCAAGAGGCTTGGAATATAAAAGCAGGGATGTACTTCTGAGGCTTTATAAAGCAATAGTTAGGCCCCATTTAGAATACTGTGAGCAATTTTGGGCCCCATACCTCAGGAAGGACATACTGGCACTGGAGCGGGTCCAGCGGAGATTCACACGGATGATCCCAGGAATGGTAGGCCTAACATACGATGAACGTCTGAGGATCGTGGGATTATATTCATTGGAGTTTAGGAGGTTGAGGGGAGATCTAATAGAAACGTACAAGATAATGAATGGCTTGGATAGGATGGACGTAGGGAAGTTGTTTCCATTAGCAGGGGAGACTAGGACGCGGGGGCACAGCCTTAGAATAAAAGGGAGTCACTTTAGAACAGAGATGAGGAGGAATTTCTTCAGCCAGAGAGTGGTAGGTCTGTGGAATTCATTGCCACAGAGGGCGGTGGAGGCCGGGACATTGAGTGTCTTTAAGACAGAAATTGATAAATTCTTGATTTCTCGAGGAATTAAGGGCTATGGGGAGAGAGCGGGTAAATGGAGTTGAAATCAACCATGATTGAATGGTGGAGTGGACTCGATGGGCCGAATGGCCTTACTTCCACTCCTATGTCTTATGGTCTTATGGTCTTATGTTCTATAGTCAGCAATCGAAGGGTCGATCATCCTCCAGCTTGTGGGAGAGCAGAGACACGGGATGGGAACTGTGGTGAATTATAAACACTAATAATCCACACTGTATTGTACAACATGTGTTGAGCCTGTACCTTGTACTAGATCATGTGTAGTTGCGCGGCTCTACCCATAGGGGGAGATGAGGAGCTTGTACTGGGCTCCACTCTTGGCTCCGCCCATGGCTCCTCCCCCTAACCGGAAGTATAAAGGTTGCTGTTGTGAGCCTGCCTGCCAGTTCATCTAGAGTTCATCTTGTCACAGGCAGGCTCTGCTGTAAGACGATTAAAACCGCTGTTTGCTTCTAACCACGTGCCGCGTGAATTGATGGTCCCATCAGGAACCACATTGGGCACAGGAGAGGGAGCAGAGGTTGGAGTTTTTCTCCCTACGCTGGGTGAACTCCCCATGCAGTGGCTCATGATAGGCTCATGGGCCTACCAGAAGGCAACACAGAACAACATTGGGCTCTCATTGGTGGACGGCCCTTTATAGCGGGTAAACAGTTTGCCAGACTTTGGGACTTGGAGCAGTTCCGACACGGATCTCCTGAATTGTTGGGAAGTTTCTGAACTTTCATTGAGTAAAGGTGCAAAGCAGCTGCTGGGTTTTTGGTATTCAGTCTCGGCGTGGAGCCTGAGGGAAAGGGGAGGTGGCCGAGCTAACATCGGGGTGCGAGCCCGTCACACCTTCAACGAGGAGGAGGCATTGGCCAGCGGTTGTCGAGGGGAGCAGCGGGGCATCTCTCGACCTCCAGGCCAGGGCTGAGGAGGGAGGGTGTGCGGGCAACAAAAGATCAGAGGCCACCAGGCCTGATAGCCAGCCGCAACCAGGCAGCCAGCACCCAAGCGAGAGGCGGGCAGAGCGGCAGACGGGAGGTGAGAAGAAGGCCAGGCAAGTGGCGGAATCGTGTCTCGGGAAATCGGGGAGCAGCGACCAGCGGGAGCAGGGTGATTCGACCAGAACCAGAGGCCAGTCAGCCGGGGCTGAGAGTCCGAGAGCTGGGCAGCAACCAACATCTTCTATCTTCCTGCTGTTTGTGAATTTACTGCCGTTGTTAGTGTCAGCCATTTCTCTCTCTGATCGATTGGGGTGCCTTTCAATGACACTCGACCTGCCTTGACCATCCATCGGCATCACAGCTCCCCAAACTTTATTGCCGGCAGCCAATAACTCCGGGAGGATTTTGGCCGTAAACTCCAGCTCATCCTCACACCAATTCTCTTCACAATCTCCGAAGGCTCCCCCCCCCCCCCCCTCCCAACAATTATTTAATTTGTCGCTGCTTCTGGGCAGCTTAGACAGTCGGCTGCTTTTGTTAAAGGACGCTTCACTCAACAGAAGATTCTGAAAACGTATTTGTGAATCGATGAAATGAGGTCAGGTCATCCCCAGTCAATATGTAGAGACGCTGAATCTGACAGTCAAAAACACAGGAAGTTGAAGGTGAGGCAAGAGGACAAAGTTTGGCAAAAAGACAGTTTGACACCTTACTTTAGAAGGTTTGAAATATTAAGCCCAAACTGCACATTTAGCCTTAACAACATCCACCAAAGATTTTGGCGACTTGTCCGATGACTTTGACCTGTCGATTTCCGGGGCCATAAAGCTCCTGAAAAACGTGAACAAGAAGTGGACTCTGAAATGGAAATGGAACAAGGAGACCGTGCTCAAGATCATTGTTATTGTGTTGTTGAAATGAGGGAAGAAACCTACCCTGAAGACATTGCCTTCTGGCCAAAATCTGTTCCGCTGGGTACGAATGACCAGTTCTTAATAAATAGACAGAGAATATAGGTATCACAGAATCACAGAATTTACAGTAATGAAGGAGGCCATTCGGCCCATCGAGTCTGCACCAGCCCTTGGAAAGAGCACCCTACCCAAGCCCACACCTCCACCCTATCCCCGTTACCCAGTAGTCCCACGCAACATTTTCAGACACTAAGGGCAATTTAACATGGCCAATCCACCTAACCTGCACATCTTTGGACTGTGGGAGGAAACCGGAGCACCCGGAGGAAACCCACGCACACACGGGGAGGATATGCAGACTCCGCACAGACAGTGACCCAAGCTGGGATTCGAACCCGGGTCCCTGGCTCTGTGAAGCGACAGTGCCAACCACTGTGCTCCCGTTTGAGAAAAGAGTTTGAGGTTCGAGGCCGGCAGCAGGTGAGATGAGTCCCTGTTTCTGAGGGTGAAGAGAACGATGGAAAAGAGAAATGTGTTTTTTTCGGAAACCTCTAAGACAGTCGACTGTTACCTTTGCAAATTATTCCCTGACCCTAGTAAAAAGGAAACAATCATTTGTCAGTGGGCACTCTAACTGGAGAAATGTTGGAAGAGATATTATTGATCATGAAGCTTCCAAAAGTCATATTAAAGCTGTGTGTGCGTTCGCTCAAAGATGTAAATTATCTGGAAGAATTGATTCTGCATTATCAGTTTGCAAAGGAGAGAGTTTACTGGAGGAAAGTACTGAGATGCGTTGCTGCCACAGTCAAACTGCTGTCTTCCTTGAAACGTCCCCGAAGAGGATATGCTGAGTAAAGCGGTAATTTCTCAGCCTGTGTTGAATATCTCAGTGCATTTGACGAGCTTCTCAAAGAGCATTTGAAAAGTTATCAATATTGTGGCCCAGGAAAGACCAACTTTCAAACACACAGAAACGATGATGACTTCATCACCATAATGGCATAATAGCTCAGAAACCAATTCACCAATGAAGTTAAAGATGCCAAATACTATTCCATAATAGTTGATTCAACACCAGATGTGAGTTATGTGGGCCAATTAACATTAATTTTAAGATATGTGACCAGCAATGGTGAGGTTGTAGAGTGATTTATTCAGCTACAATCCCACACTTCTCGGTGCTTGGAGACAACTGGATCATTTCAAATTTAGTTCAGGACATCACAAATTGTCGTGGACAGAGCTTCGATAATGCCGCAAATATTGCAGGGAAATATTAACGACTAGACAATGCAAGCCTCTGAGCATGATTCATCCCATGTCACAGTCACGCCTTGAATTTAACCTACAATGCTGCAGCTGAATCGTGTGGGGCAACCGTACATTTTGTTGACATTGTTCAAAACGTGTATGCCTTCTTTTCAGTTTCCACGCATCGGTGCCATATGCTGCAATCATGCTTGGAACAGGCACATGGAAAACATTTGATGATAAAGGAATTTCTGACACCAGATGTCTGCGCATGCAGAATGTTTTGAGCTTTGTCGATATAAAGGAATGCTTATAGACATAGCCGCATCAAATTTAGAGAAGCCGCGGGTGAAAGCTGAAGCAAAATCCTCAGCACAGAAGTTTGAAAAGTATGAAATTGCTGTTTTTGCTGTTTTATGGAACCGTTTACTTCAAAGAATTAATATTGTCAGCAAATTGCCGCAAAATGTTTAGTTATTTGACTTTATAAAGTTGCAATTGTCTCATAAAAAAAAAACCATTTTATCATGGAAGTTTGAAATGACTATCTTAGTGCAAGCAGAGACACTGACGTTAACAAAGAATACCGGTCCCTCTGATGATGATAAGCGTACAGGACATAGGAAGGTATTTTCTGATGAAACTAAATACATTCACTTTAAAAGGGAAAGAGAAGATCATCGTTGAGGCTGTCAGTTATTTGTGGCGCAATGATAGTGCAATCGCAGAGTAGACGTGAATCTCTGGGGAAAACTTGAATTAGTTTGCATGATTTTCGACAAAGGTTTGTATGAGAATGCTACGAGCTGCTGCATTAAGAGGTTAATTGAACTCTACTGGAGGACATAAACACAGATGAAATGAAACAATTCATTCTTTTCATCGATAATGATGAGCATTGTGCTTCATGATCACCACGATTTGTATGTGCTGGTTTGCAGGCAACCTTTCCAAATGTGGAAACCATTCTGGAGATCTTTTTTTAACGATATCTGTCACAAATGCTTCTGGTGAACGATTTTTTCTCTGTATTGGAAAGAATTAAAACTTATCTGTGAAGTACTATGAGTCAAGGAAGTTGCACAAGTTCATCAGTACTGACAATTAAAAATGCGTTCTTCCAAGACCTTACCCACGATGATGTGACTGATGATTTTGTGAAGGGAAAGTGCAGAGGAAAAGCTATCTAAGTTGACGTGGATTGCAAACAACTGATGAAGCAAGGAAATCTGTCCCGCTACCATGTTCTCCAGTCTACATTCTGTTCACGAGATTTGTGATAATGGCTGGTGGTCACATAGACAGTTATAATCAGAGAGTAAATCCATCCCCCAGTGTTCTTTATTGGCCTACAAAAAGTCTCTTAAAGGTCGGAATCCTGCCAGACAGTTATCAGCTAAATCACTGATATTAGACTTGGACTTGACACTGCATTTCATTGGAGTATTTGCCCCTGAACTGGACTCATTCTGGCTCATTCCATCCGGCCCTGGTCTGCTCTGTGCTGCGATCATATCATCGGCTAATTTCTTTGTCCCGTTCCTCATCAGCCAGTTCACGTTTGCTCTCCTCAAGACACACAGATCGCAATATTGGCCATTTGTACCATCATGCTGACAACATGTAGGGCGGGATGCATCCCTACCCAGCGGGGCGGTGGGTCCCGGTGGGACGGAGTGGCGAGAACCACTCCGGCGTCAGGCCGCCCCAAATGTGCGGAATCCGCCCTGGAATCCTCCGGGGCCAGGCCTGCCCCGGAGTGGTTGGCGCCCCACCAGCCGGAGGGAAAGGGCTTGGTGCCATGCCAACCAGCGCCGAAGGGCCTCCGCCGACTGGTGCGAGTCGGTGCATGCGCGGGAGTGCCAGCGTGCGCTGGCGTCATGCCCGAGCATGCGCAGAGGGATTCGCTTCTGCAATCTGTTCTGCAGCCTCCGGTGCGGAAGGATAGAGTGCCCCCACGGCACAGGCCCGCCGGCCGATCGGTGGGCCCCGATCGCGGGCCAGGCCACCGTGGGGGCACCTCCCGGGGCCAGATCCCCCCGCGACCCCCCAGGAACCCCGGAGCCCGCCCGCGCCGCCAGGTCCCGCCGGTAAGGGGCCTACTCCAATTTACGCCGGCGGGACCGGCAACAGACGGGCGGGACTTCGGCCCATCGCGGGCCGGCAAATTCGGGCAGTCCCGGCGCCCATTGAGTTGCGCCGGACCCCGGCATTCTCCTCGCGTGAGAAAATCCGGGGAGAATCGGAAAACGCGATCCTCTCTGGCAAGTGTGGTTTTGCAATTTTCACCCCCTCACCAGTGGAGGAGTGCGATTCGTGCCCCTGGTATACTGGCCCCTGCTACAGGTTGGCAGTGCCACACTGTGGCTAGGGTGCAATACCATGGACGGACACTAGTGGGAACTCTATGGGGGACGCGGTGCGTATATGCGTGCTGGGTGGGGTTTGGGAGAGTAGACATTGAGGTGGGGGGGGGGAAGGGAATGCCGGTGATGAATGTCAGGTGGTGGTGGGGGGGGGGGGGGGGGGGGGGGGGGAGTCCCTGAATCCACCCTGAATCCACCCTGATGTCAGACTGCGCCGATGGTTGGGGTGCCCGTTAACGCTGCACCCTCCCAGAATGACGGTGTAAACCGCGCCCACTCATTTCTGTTTGGCTGTTGGCTCAAAGTTCCGCCGACAGATTTGCCCCATTTTTCCCTCACTGTAACTGACACTTGCCATTTTTTGATCAGATTCCGCCATGTATGTTTTCAGGAAGTATTTAGATATTGGGGCTCTTGGGGAGAAGGCGATCAAACGATATGGGGGGAAAGCGGGAACAGACTATTGAGTTGGATGGTCTTCCATGATCATAATGAATGTCGGCTCAGGCTCGAAGGGCTGAATGGCCTCCTCCTGCTCCTAGTTATCTATGTTTCTATGGAACCTCCCAGTGCTGAGTGAGTGTAGCTGGCTGACACTCCCAGTGCCGTGCTGAGCGAGTGTAGCTGGCTGACACTCCCAGTGCTGAGCGAGTGTAGCTGGCTGACACTCCCAGTGCCGTGCTGAGCGAGTGTAGCTGGCTGACACTCCCAGTGCTGAGCGAGTGTAGCTGGCTGACACTCCCAGTGCTGAGCGAGTGTAGCTGGCTGACACTCCCAGTGCTGAGCAAGTGTAGCTGGCTGACACTCCCAGTGCCGTGCTGAGCGAGTGTAGCTGGCTGACACTCCCAGTGCCGTGCTGAGCGAGTGTAGCTGGCTGACACTCCCAGTGCTGAGCGAGTGTAGCTGGCTGACACTCCCAGTGCTGAGCGAGTGTAGCTGGCTGACACTCCCAGTGCTGAGCGAGTGTAGCTGGCTGACACTCCCAGTGCCGTGCTGAGCGAGTGTAGCTGGCTGACACTACCAGTGCTGAGCGAGTGTAGCTGGCTGACACTCCCAGTGCCGTGCTGAGCGAGTGTAGCTGGCTGACACTCCCAGTGCTGAGCGAGTGTAGCTGGCTGACACTCCCAGTGCTGAGCGAGTGTAGCTGGCTGACACTCCCAGTGCTGAGCGAGTGTAGCTGGCTGACACTCCCAGTGCTGAGCGAGTGTAGCTGGCTGACACTCCCAGTGCTGAGCGAGTGTAGCTGGCTGACACTCCCAGTGCTGAGCGAGTGTAGCTGGCTGACACTCCCAGTGCTGAGCGAGTGTAGCTGGCTGACACTCCCAGTGCTGAGCGAGTGTAGCTGGCTGACACTCCCAGTGCTGGGCGAGTGTAGCTGGCTGACACTCCCAGTGCTGAGCGAGTGTAGCTGGCTGACACTCCCAGTGCTGAGCGAGTGTAGCTGGCTGACACTCCCAGTGCTGAGCGAGTGTAGCTGGCTGACAGTCCCAGTGCCGTGCTGAGCGAGTGTAGCTGGCTGACACTCCCAGTGCCGTGCTGGGCGAGTGTAGCTGGCTGACACTCCCAGTGCTGAGCGAGTGTAGCTGGCTGACACTCCCAGTGCCGTGCTGAGCGAGTGTAGCTGGCTGACACTCCCAGTGCTGAGCGAGTGTAGCTGGCTGACACTCCCAGTGCCGTGCTGAGCGAGTGTAGCTGGCTGACACTCCCAGTGCCGTGCTGAGCGAGTGTAGCTGGCTGACACTCCCAGTGCTGAGCGAGTGTAGCTGGCTGACACTCCCAGTGCTGAGCGAGTGTAGCTGGCTGACACTCCCAGTGCCGTGCTGAGCGAGTGTAGCTGGTTGACACTCCCAGTGCCGTGCTGAGCGAGTGTAGCTGGCTGACACTCCCAGTGCTGAGCGAGTGTAGCTGGCTGACACTCCCAGTGCTGAGCGAGTGTAGCTGGCTGACACTCCCAGTGCCGTGCTGAGCGAGTGTAGCTGGCTGACACTCCCAGTGCAGTGCTGAGCGAGTGTAGCTGGCTGACACTCCCAGTGCTGAGCGAGTGTAGCTGGCTGACACTCCCAGTGCTGAGCGAGTGTAGCTGGCTGACACTCCCAGTGCTGAGCGAGTGTAGCTGGCTGACACTCCCAGTGCTGAGCGAGTGTAGCTGGCTGACACTCCCAGTGCCGTGCTGAGCGAGTGTAGCTGGCTGACACTCCCAGTGCAGTGCTGAGCGAGTGTAGCTGGTTGACACTCCCAGTGCCGTGCTGAGCGAGTGTAGCTGGCTGACACTCCCAGTGCCGTGCTGAGCGAGTGTAGCTGGTTGACACTCCCAGTGCCGTGCTGAGCGAGTGTAGCTGGTTGACACTCCCAGTGCCGTGCTGAGCGAGTGTAGCTGGCTGACACTCCCAGTGCTGAGCGAGTGTAGCTGGCTGACACTCCCAGTGCAGTGCTGAGCGAATGTAGCTGGCTGACACTCCCAGTGCAGTGCGGGGGGGGGGGGGGGGGGGGGGGGGGGGCAGCTTGTCCCAGTCTCCTGGGGCTCAGACTGATCCCCCAATCGACGTCACTGAAGCCGATTATCTATGTCGTTACCTAATACTGTTTGTGGGATCTTGCTGTGCGTAGGCTAGCTGGGGCATCCTCTACATCCCCGGCTTGGGTCACTGTCTGTGCGGAGTCTGCACATTCTCCCCATGTCTGCGTGGGTTTCCTCCGGGTGCTCCAGTTTCCTCCCACAAGCCCCGAAAGACGTGCTTGTTAGGTGAATTGGACATTCTGAATTCTCCCTCCGTGTACCCGAACAGGCGCCGGAATGTGGCGACTAGGGGCTTTTCACAGTAACTTCATTGCAGTGTTAATGTCAGCCTACTTGTGACACTAATAAAGATTATTATTAACAATGTGGACTTGGCATCAGAAGCCGTCCCTGCCTTTCCGCAAGGAACGGATGTTGTCCATAGGATTGGCAGGCACTGCATCGATCAAACAGGCTTCATTTCCTGAATCCAGATGAATAATCGCGCTTGAATTGTGTCCGGCGGGAGTTGAATAATTTAGTGGTTGAATGTAATCGATTTGAGCACAACAAAATTAATCAATCTGGTTCCATTCTGTTTTAAATTCACCAATCCATCATTTGTTGAGATCTTTCAGCCAATGTCATATGAGGAGCTGTTGAGGACTCTGGGTCTGTACTCAGAGATTAGAAGGATGAGGAGGGATCTTATTGAAACTTACAGGATACTGCAAGGCCTGGACAGAGTGGACGTGGAGAGGATGTTTCCACTAGTAGAAAAACTAGAACCAGAGGACACCATCTCAGATTAAAGGGACGATCCTTTAAAACAGAGATGAGGAGGAATTTCTTCAGCCAGAGGGTGGTGAATCTGTGGAACTCTTTGCCGCAGAAGGCTGTGGAGGCCAAATCACTGAGTGTCTTTAAGACAGAGATAGATAGGTTCTTGATAGGATCTGCGGTTATGGAGAGAAGGCAGGAGAATGGGGATGAGAAAAATATCTGCCATGATTGAATGGCGGAGCAGACTGGATGGGCCGAGTGGCCTAGTTCTGTTTGTATGTCTTATAGTTTTATCGTCTTAATGTCCCGTTTTCCTACTTGATCATTTGGCTGTGTCCTATTCCATCAGGGGTGGCGGCGCAGTGGTATAAAGTCGGGAGGGAGTTGCTCTGGGCGCCCCCAGCATCGACCCCCGACCCATGATTGGCACCAGGTCAAACATGAATGAGGAAACCTCCCGTAGACTATCCCCTCCCACCCCCGCTATCCTCAGCTGGTCAATCAGTACTCCCCCCCCCGCCACTCGCCACCCTTTGCTATACACCACATGGGAGGAGCACTGAGGGGTGGATGGGGCACAGAGTGTACGGGAAGGGAGACTTCAAATCCCATCACCGAGAGGCGAGACAAGCAACAAGAGGGCAAAGGCGACCAGGCCTCGTCCTCACCGGTATACCTGTCGCAGCGATAAAGAAGAAGCAAGAATTGGAACAGCGCAGAGGTCTCGGAGGGTTGTGGGAGGGGGAAGGGTTTAGAGATGGGGAAGGGTGGGACCATGGCCGACTCCTCAGAAGGTGAAATGGCAGAGGGAAGTTAGTACGAAATTTACAAGGTGAAAGATTTAGTTGAAGGAATAAGCAGTGTGCGAAAACTCTGCCGGTTTATAACACCTCAAAATATTTCTTTTCATTAGCACCACTCAAAATAAACCTGAAGTGTAAAATGCATCAGGTATATTTTTAAACTTCCCATAGTCTTGTGAAGTATCGACCATGTAATTAGCTGTGCGTTTCTGTGCTCTCTCACATCGGGCTGTGTTGGGGTGGGGGGGGGGGGGGGGTGGGAGGGAGGGTAGGGCCACAGTGACTTTGGCAGCCATAGTCAGTTCCATTCATGCTTCGGTGTGAGGTTGCTGGCGTCGCAGTAACAGACAACGTCAGTCCCGTCTCAGATTTGGGCCTTCGGTGAAGTTCGTCGAGAGCAGTGACTCCGTGATTACCGTCGCTGGTGCGGCCTCCAGTTCCGTGTCACCTCCTGCCCTCCTGACACACCTGCTCCGACCCTCTACTGTCTCGCTCCCTGCTCTCTCTGGTACACCAGCCTCACACGCAGCTCCTTGCGATCAATCTGCAGTCAGACTCTTTCAAAGGCACCCAACAACATGGCAACATGGACAACCAGCGGGATTCTCCGTCAGCGGCAGCGCACCCACGCCCGGCTTAATTCCCGACGGAGTGGGGGTGGCCACTATGGGAAATCCCATTGGCGGGAACGGTGGGGGCGCGCCATGCCTGAAAACGAGGCTGGCGGGACGGAGAAAGATCATTTTGCAAAACAGGACATGGACTCAGTGGCTAACGAGCCTGTAATAACTTGCACCATGTCCCCATCTCCTATCACCCAATGTGCTCGCTGACCTGCACTCCTTCCCGGTTCCGCAATGCCTCAATGTTACAATTCTCATCCTTGCTTTCAAATCCCACCTCCGCTTCATCCCTCCCTATCTCTGCCATCTCCTCCAGTCCCACAACTCTGCCAGGTCTCCGTTCCTCTACAATTCTGGCTACTGGCGGACAACTCGATTTTAATCTCTGACCCCCTCTGCGTCTCTCTCTCTCTCTCTCTGCCCCTCTGCCCTGCTCTGCCCCTCTCTCCTTGCTGATGCTCCTTCAGACGTACCTCTTTAACCAAACTT
Organism: Scyliorhinus canicula; assembly: GCF_902713615.1. Lineage (NCBI taxonomy): Eukaryota > Metazoa > Chordata > Chondrichthyes > Carcharhiniformes > Scyliorhinidae > Scyliorhinus > Scyliorhinus canicula. The sequence goes on from NC_052172.1 coordinate 22,020,664, forward strand.
TGGTCGTTTCTCTGAAGATCTCCCGATGTGGCTCGGTGCTTCACAGCGCCAGGGCCCCGGGTTCGATTCCTGGCTTGGGTCACTGTCTGCGCGTTCTCCACGTGTCTGCGTGGATTTCCTCCGGGTGCTCCGGTTCCTCCCACAAGTCACGAAAGACGTGATGTTAGGTGAATTGGACATTCTGAATTCTCCCTCTGTGTACCCGAACAGGTGCCAGAATGTGGCGACTAGGGGCTTTTCACAGTAACTTCATTGCAGTGTTAATGTAAACCTACCTGTGACAATAATAAAGATTAAATTAAAAACTTGGGACATCTTACTACACTAGTTGTTATCATAGCACTCGCTCGCTCTCAGCAATTCCCTCTCCCTCATCTAACCGTTCCCTTTTCTCCCAATGTGTGAATTTCGACCCTCTCTCCATGGCCCATAATTCCTTCGGCCCACCCCCCCCCAACCCACCCCGGCTGTGTTGAGTGAATGAGCAGCTGGCCATTGCTGCAAACCCAGCTTCTGCCACCCAGTGGCGCTGTGCACCCACGTCAGAACCCTCGGCATGCACGCAAAAGCATTAGTCACGGAAATGCAATGTTTAATTTAATGCATGAAGGTGATGAGGATTAATAATAGCGACTGGGCCACCAGCACAGGGTCAGCATACAGGCCGGGGCCCTCTGCACAATCGAACACACACGTGCTGGGGTATGCAGCACAGTGAGACACGCAAGGTCAGGCGCCTCGGGTCCATTTCCCCACCAGTCTGCTGTACCCCTCCCACTCCCCCCCCCCCACCCCCCAACTCAGTGGGAGGGGCAGGTGATCCCTGCTTCAGGAAGGACAGGCGCTGTGTGTACAGAATGGAAATGCTGATGCGCTTGAATATGCACCGAGGCTCAGGGAGAACGTACTGCTCTCCACGTTCAGTCTGAGGATTTTAAAATAAGGGGATTGCATAATGCCCCTGGGAGATTGGAAAGATTGCACTTAATCTCCCTCCATCAGAGCTGACGAACGTGCGCGGAGATCGCAGAGTTGGGAAAAGGAGACACCGTCCACTGCCCGTAATTTAATTAACTGGACAGGCTGGAGCTCGGTCTTGTACAATGTCAATCAGAATCCAGAATAGGCCACTGCACCAGGAAACCCTAACCTCCCACCATAAATCTATTTATAAACATCTTCCAATTTTATAACCATCAAGTTTTCAGTATTGGAGATTTGTCCCTTTGTTCAAACAACCTCGGCTAAAACGCTTTGTGATATTTTTAGTTAAGATGTTTACAATGAAGTGCCGCCCGCCGTTCTAAAGCAGGGGTAAACTCTTTAAGGGGCTGATTAAAATGGCAAAGGCAGCAACTTGGCGGGGAATGTAATACTGCAAAAACTGTGTCATGTTCTGTAAACTGGCCGACATGAATGATGCACGACCAGAACATCTAGTTTAAATAATTTATTATGAAACAACTGTGTTGTAAAGATGACTGGAATAAATAAACAACAAACTACTAACTATTATAGAGCTACTGCAAAATATGCCTATCCTCCAACTCCCCAGACACAGGGTCACCTGGTGGGTTTACACTGCCTCCTGGTAGTCGGAGGTCGTGTTTAATATTATGCACAGAACTGCTTTATGCATATCAGCACAATCTGCAGCAACAAATTGCATTTAGACAGCACCTTACTAGTACACAAATGTCCCAAGGTCTATGCAGGAACATTACCAAAAACATCAAGACTAAGAAAGAGAAATTATGAGGAGTTGGTTTAAGGAGAGTCCTGCAGGAGGAAATGGAACTGACTGGTTACAAAACTCCCTCTACACTGTCCCCATCGAACACTCCCAGGACAGGTACAGCACGGGGTTAGATACAGAGTAAAGCTCCCTCTACACTGTCCCCATCGAACACTCCCAGGACAGGTACAGCACGGGGTTAGATACAGAGTAAAGCTCCCTCTACACTGTCCCCATCAAACACTCCCAGGACAGGTACAGCACGGGGTTAGATACAGAGTAAAGTTCCCTCTAAACTGTCCCCATCAAACACTCCCAGGACAGGTACAGCACGGGGTTAGATACAGAGTAAAGCTCCCTCTACACTGTCCCCATCAAACACTCCCAGGACAGGTACAGCACGGGGTTAGATACAGAGTAAAGCTCCCTCTACACTGTCCCCATCAAACACTCCCAGGACAGGTACAGCACGGGGTTAGAGACAGAGTAAAGCTCCCTCTACACTGTCCCCATCAAACACTCCCAGGACAGGTACAGCACGGGGTTACTACAGAGTAAAACTCCCTCTACACTGCCCCCATTAAACGCTCCCAGGACAGGTACAGCATGGGGTTAGATACAGAGTAAAGCTCCATCTACACTGTCCCCATCAAACACTCCCAGGACAGGTACAGCACGGGGTTAGATACAGAGTAAACTCCCTCTACACTGCCCCCATTAAACACTCCCAGGACAGGTACAGCACGGGGTTAGGTACAGAGTAAAACTCCCTCTACACTGCCCCCATCAAACACTCCCAGGACAGGTACAGCACGGGGTTAGATACAGAGTAAAGCTCCCTCTACACTGTCCCCATCAAACACTCCCAGGACAGGTACAGCACGGGGTTAGGTGCAGAGTAAAGCTCCCTCTGCTCCCTCTGCACTGTCCCCATCAAACACTCCCAGGACAGGTACAGCACGGGGTTAGATACAGAGTAAAGCTCCCTCTACACTGCCCCATCAAACACTCCCAGGACAGGTACAGCACGGGGTTAGATACAGAGTAAAGCTCCCTCTACACTGTCCCCATCAAACACTCCCAGGACAGGTACAGCACGGGGTTAGATACAGAGTAAAGCTCCCTCTACACTGTCCCCATCAAACACTCCCAGGACAGGTACAGCACGGGGTTAGATACAGAGTAAAGCTCCCTCTACACTGCCACCATCAAACACCTCATGGTGCGGGTTTACCGTTGACTTGGAAAATTCTCATGGACATTATAAAATATTTGAGACGGCAGGAAGTCTGTGTTCTGGGTAGAAGATTTTGGAAATGAGAATTTTTCACAATAATAAAAGCCCGGAAGTTCCCGTTTTTGCCAAAATGTTCACCAGGTTACACACCCTCTCCATATCCCGCACTCCCACTGACCCATCGTCTCCATATCCCACACTCCCACACACCCACCCTCTCCATATCCCACACTCCCACTGACCCATCGTCTCCATATCCCACACTCCCACACACCCACCCTCTCCATATCCCACACTCCCACTGACCCATCATCTCCATATCCCATACTCCCACACACCCACCCTCTCCATATCCCACATTCCCACTGACCCATCTTCTCCATATCCCACATTCCCACTGACCCATCTTCTCCATATCCCACACTCCCACACACCCACCCTCTCCATATCCCGCACTCCCACTGACCCATCATCTCCATATCCCACACTCCCACTGACCCATCATCTCCATATCCCACACTCCCACACACCCACCCTCTCCATATCCCACACTCCCACTGACCCACCCTCTCCATATCCCACACTCCCACTGACCCATTATCTCCATATCCCACACTCCCACACACCCACCCTCTTCATATCCCGCACTCCCACTGACCCATCATCTCCATATCCCACACTCCCACACACCCACCCTCTCCATATCCCGCACTCCCACTGACCCATCGTCTCCATATCCCACACTCCCACTGACCCACCCTCTCCATATTCCACACTCCCACTGACCCATCTTCTCCATATCCCACACTCCCACACACCCACCCTCTCCATATCCCACACTCCCACTGACCCATGATCTCCATATCCCACACTCCCACACACCCACCCTCTCCATATCCCGCACTCCCACTGACCCACCCTCTCCATATCCCACACTCCCACTGACCCATCGTCTCCATATCCCACACTCCCACACACCCACCCTCTCCATATCCCACACTCCCACTGACCCATCATCTCCATATCCCACACTCCCACACACCCACCCTCTCCATATCCCACACTCCCACACACCCACCCTCTCCATATCCCACACTCCCACTGACCCATCATCTCCATATCCCACACTCCCACACACCCACCCTCTCCATATCCCGCACTCCTACTGACCCATCATCTCCATATCCCACACTCCCACTGACCCACCCTCTCCATATCCCACACTCCCACTGACCCATCTTCTCCATATTCCACACTCCCACTGACCCATCTTCTCCATATCCCACACTCCACACACCCACCCTCTCCATATCCCACACTCCCACTGACCCATCATCTCCATATCCCACACTCCCACTGACCCACCCTCTCCATATCCCACACTCCCACTGACCCATCGTCTCCATATCCCACACTCCCACACACCCACCCTCTCCATATCCCACACTCCCACTGACCCATCGTCTCCATATCCCACACTCCCACACACCCACCCTCTCCATATCCCACACTCCCACACACCCACCCTCTTCATATCCTGCACTCCCACTGACCCATCTTCTCCCATATCCCACACTCCCACTGACCCACCCTCTCCCATATCCCACACTCCCACACACCCACCCTCTCCATATCCCACATTCCCACTGACCCACCCTCTCCCATATCCCGCACTCCCACACACCCACCCTCTTCCATATCCCACATTCCCACTGACCCACCCTCTCCCTATCCCACATTCCCACTGACCTACCCTCTCCCATATCCCACACTCCCACTGACCCATCTTCTCCATATCCCACACTCCCACTGACCCACCCTCTCCCATATCCCACACTCCCACTGACCCACCCTCTCCCATATCCCGCACTCCCACTGACCCATCATCTCCATATCCCGCACTCCCACTGACCCATCATCTCCATATTCCACACTCCCACTGACCCATCTCCTCCATATCCCACACTCCCACTGACCCATCTCCTCCATATCCCACACTCCCACTGACCCACCCTCTCCATATCCCGCACTCCTACTGACCCATCATCTCCATATCCCACACTCCCACACACCCACCCTCTTCATATCCCACACTCGCACTGACCCATCATCTCCATATCCCACACTCCCACTCACTCACCCTCTCCATATCCCACACTCCCACACACCCACCCTCTCCATATCCCGCACTCCCACTGACCCATCATCTCCATATCCCACACTCCCACCCTCTCCCATACCCCACACTCCCACACTCCCACCTTCTCCCATATCCCACACTCCCACTGATCCATTTTCTCCATATCCTACACTCCCACTGACCCATCTCCTCCATATGCCACACTCCCACTGACCCATCATCTCCATCTCCCACTGACCCATCATCTCCATATCCCACACTCCCACTGACCCACCCTCTCCCATATCCCACACACCCACCCTCTCCCATATCCCACACTCCCACACACCCACCCTCTCCATATCCCACATTCCCACCCACCTTCCCCCATATCCCACACTCCCACTGACCCATCATCTCCATATCCCACACACCCACCCTCTCCATATCCCACATTCCCACCTTCTCCCATATCCCACACTCCCACACTCCCACCTTCTCCCATATCCCACACTTACGCTCACCCAACCTCTTGTCAAATAACCCACGACCTTTTCACCATATCCCGCAATTTTAACCCACTCACCTTCTCTCCACCCCTCCCACGTCCTCAACTCCACCTAGTTACCCTCTTCCTCAATCCCCACCCTCCCACCACGCCCCCCCTCACCTCCACCGCAAATCCCACAACTTCTGTCTCTCAAAGTGAGGAATGGGAAGTTTGACCAGGTCCCTCGACAGAGCTCGGGGCCTTGTGTCTGTTTCTCGGAGTGAGTTTGACGAAGGGGGTCAGAGAGAGCCAGCCGGCCCAGATACACCGTGGCTGTACCCAGGTCACCATTCACAGCCGACTAAGCGATAAAGCAGAGTAGCTGAGAAATAGCTGAAGCAGGATTAAACTGTGCAGCGGGATGGCTAAACTCTGCTGGGACCTTATTACCTGTGGCTCAGAGTTCATTAACAGCCAACTTTGAAACCATTGCTTATCTGCAAAGAAGATGAATTTTAGTTGCGAAGGAAACTGAGAATTGAATTTCTGTGTAATTTCTCCAGCAGTGTCTGCAAGTTTGATAATGGTGGTTTATCCCAGGGTAGCTTTGCTCCAGAGTCGATTGTGTAGGTCATGTTGATCCTGAGCCATGCGCCTCAGAGGGAATGTATTCGCTCTCTCACAATTGGTATGTTTGGTGAGGACATTTCTTATTCTTGGAATTTGTAGTCCAATTAAATGATTCAGCTGCAAACCCTTGTAAGTTTAAAATAATTAAGGTTATTTATAGTCACACATTTAACCTGAATTAATGCAATGTCACACACGTTCTCACGCAGGTATATACACACACACACAAAGATTAGATACAGATGAAGATAATGCACTTTTACAGATAATTCAGTCTCTGGTTTATGATCTCTGGGCTCCCAGGTGACAGGCCTGTGGTTTCTCGCATGGATTTGATGATCTTAAATTACGAGCATATGGATCAGGAGCAGGGGGCGGCTCCGTCTTTCAATAGGATCACTGCTAATCTGACGGTAACCTCTCGTCTACCCCTTGGTAACCCGTCACCTCTCTTGTTTATCAAGAATCTGTCCATGAAAACATTCAAAACTCTGCTTCCCCCACCTTTTGAGGAAGGGAGTGATGTATCCATACAATTTCAGATACTTCGACCAGTGAATTGATCCAAACGTTTGTCCAGGTGTCATTATTAGCGAGAAAGACGAAGGACGACACAAATATAAATTCAAACCAATTTTATTGAACAAAACAATATTTACCCTTAAGTTACATACAAAACCACATACTAAAGATTTCCAAGATTCGTTATGCCACCCGTATTGGTGGACTTGGCTGAGCCATTGGTCCAATTCTCTGAATATCTCAGGTCTGTCGTTGTGAAGGTGGGTCTCTCTGGGTCAGTCTTCCTGGATGGTCAAGGTCACCTCCACATCGTGTCTTGGCTGGGGTCTGTCTTAGATGTCTACCTCTATCCCCCTCCCTTCGCGCCTTTCCAGAAACTTCTCTGGCTTTTGGCCAATGAGGCCTCGGGAGGGGGTCCCAACAACCAATGGATTAGATGACCCGCCCCCAGGTGTCCATCTCTGGTGGTGTTGCTTGCACCTAACCTGTTGCCATATAAGGTAACGGCAGAGTCTCTGGGTGCCAGAAAGTCTGGCACGACCTGGGCTACCCAAAACAAATCGGTGCATAACAATAGAATTGATGATCTCCTGATGAGTGATTGACAGGGCAGGTCCTGGAAGTCTGTGTGTTGTGTATTTGACTCTGGTCAAGTTTTAATTTCCATCAACCTGCCTGAGGTTGACTGCAGTTGGATTTAAAATGTCCAATTCTTAACTTAAAATGTCTGATTTTATCGGGCCTAAAATTCAGGCCCCGCCAGGTTTACCACAGGAGTTCGAAAGACTCACAATCCTCCTCATCTCTGTCTTAAACGGACGATCCTTTATTTTTAAACAGTGACCCCTAGTTCTAGATTCTCACACAAGAGGAAACATTCTCTCCACATCCATCCTCTTAATAACCCTCAGGATCTGTCCCCCTTAAGGAGCAAAGACGTAGAGGTTTGAATGAGGGTCCGAGGTATTGAACCCCGAGACAGTGGGCAGCAGGGTAGCATGGTGGTTAGCATAAATGCTTCACAGCTCCAGGGTTCCAGGTTCGATTCCCGGCTGGGGCACTGTCTGTGTGCAGTCTGCACGTCCTCCCCGTGTGTGCGTGGGTTTCCTCCGGGTGCTCCGGTTTCCTCCCACAGTCCAAAGATGTGCAGGTTAGGTGGATTGGCCATGCTAAATTGCCCGTAGTGTCCTAATAAAAGTAAGGTTAAGGGGGGGTTGTTGGGTTACGGGTATAGGGTGGATATGTGGGTTTGAGTAGGGTGATCATGGCTCGGCACAACATTGAGGGCCGAAGGGCCTGTTCTGTGCTGTACTGTTCTATGTTCTATGTTCTACAGTGTGTCATTAAACATATCCAACAACAAGGGACTAGCAGTTCCAAGAACGTTTTGTAGAACTCGAGTGGGAAGCCATCAGGGTTCCAGGACCTTGCCAGACACACCGATACATTTTAAAATCTCGTCCGAGTGTAACAGCTCTTGTCCACCTCAGTGGTTGGGATGTGGAGGCCATTCCGGAAGTCAGCCATGATCGAATTATCTGCAGGGGGTTCTGACTTAAACAGGTCGCAGTTATCGAATCTAAAAGCTGCGTTGACCTGGAGAGGGGAAGAAGCAAGGTTGACGCCCCGGTTGCCGGATAATGCGTATCCGAGGGATCTCGCGTGAGGCTGCTTGCCGTTCCGGTTAGTGAGCCAGTATTTCACTGGCCTTCTCCCCCGTGTTCATTAACCGTACCCCTGGAGTGTAGTAACTGACACACAGCCCTGTCAGGGGACACCAGCTCGAACTGGGTCTGTAATTGTTTCCTGTTTGTCACTCGCTCCGGAGCCGAATCGAGCGAGTATCGGTGATCCATTCGAGGATGGACTCCGCCAGCTTCACCGTCCTCACCATTTACGCCCGATAAGAAATAATTTTCTTGCGAATAACGGCTTTGTGAACCTCCCATAGCGCAGGGGGAGATATTGAGTCTGAATTGTTTAGTTTTATGTCATTATCTCTGTAGGTAGACAAACACTCACAAAATCTATTGTCTGACAGCAGAGAGGTGTCTTGTCCCCAGGGTGGGCGTTGGGCAGGGCTGGACTCTAACCATCCAAATCCACGGCCACCACCATCTAGAAAGGCAAGGGCAGCAGATACCTGGGACCCCCACCACCTGGAGGCAGAGGCGGACTTAGACATTTGGTGGCCCTGCACTCTCCCGCTTTGCGGGGTCTATGCTGGCTATCCAGCTGAGCCCCTGCTCTCGCCTGGCCGGCTGTTCGCCAACCCTGGTCGCGTCGCCCCACTGTTCCCAAAAACCACGATGCCGGCACCTGTCTGGCCCTCGCACCTCCCGACTGTTCACAGTCTTCGTTCGGGAGGCCTGGCCTTGAGGACTGTGGGTCTTCCTGGCTGGCTGCCTGGCTATCTGGCCTGACCTCTGCTCTCTTGTCCTCGCAGGTCCGGTTACCACCCAGCTCTCTCTTTCTCTCTCAGCCCTGACCTCCGGCCCTGGTCAAGTCCCCCCACTGCTCCCCACAAACCACAAAGCCAGCACTTGCCTGAGCGTCACACCTCCTGACCTCTCACCCCTCGGCTCTTGGTCAGGTGGCTGGGCCTCGATCCTCAAAGACTGCGGGTGTCCTCCCGGCTGCCCTGGGTGCCGGCTTCATCTGGCCTGAGGAAGGAGCTGCGCTCCGAAAGCTAGTGACTCCAAACAAACCTGTTGGACTTTAACCTGGTGTTGTGAGACTTCTTACTGTGCCCACCCCAGTCCAACGCCGGCATCTCCACATCATGCCTGCTCTAAAGGGGTGTCCACCAATCAGAGCCCAGTGTTTTTCTGTATAGTAAGAAGTCTTACACACCAGGTTAAAGTCCAACAGGTTTGTTTCGAATCACTAGCTTTCAGAGTACTGCTCCTTCCTCAGGTGAATGAAGAGGTATGTTCCATATGTATAGACAAAGCCAAAGCTGCCAGACAATGCTTTGAATGTGAGCATTTGCAGGTAATTAAGTCTTTACAGATGCAGAGATAGGGGTAACCCCAGGTTAAAGAGGTGTGAATTGTCTCAAGCTACGACCGGCTTCACACTCTCCATCAGCTGGATGGAGAATGTAAAAGGCAGGATCCCAAAGCCTTGAAACATCTCCGGATAGACCTTCACGATTGATTCAACGGATACCTGTCGGCGGGGAGCCACGCTGTCTGCAACATACACCTGTTAACGAGTCCCGACTCTTCGCAAGTTCCCACTCCAATGAGCGATTCGCGTTCTGTCTCCACGTTGGAAAATGTTATCATCCACGTTCTGTCCTTGACAGTGATTGCGAGCTCACATGCTCCTCACGTTTTGACCTGATGGCCGTTCTCGTCCTTCAGGATTACTGCACTTGGGACCATTCACGGCTCGATTGTTTCAGCGCTGACGAAGTGATTAAGTTTGGCTTCGCTCCCGTCTCGAGCTTACACCTGATCAGCGTGCCGTTAACAATCATCGGAATTGTCCATCTATCCTCGATGGTCTTCACATCCGCATCACTGTGGCCGCAAATAGCGAGGAAACCTTTCCCACTTTGGCTGGCCGGACTATCCGTGTCTCCCGTCGAGATCATATTCACAGCAGCTAGGTCATCGATGTGTATCTCACCGTGCACACTAACTGATTCTGTGCGTAAGGTACAACGCCGAGCGAAATGACTCGTTCGGCCACACTTGGAGCAGATCTTTCCAAGTGCGGGGCATTGTTGTGGCAAATGTCTATTGTCACATTGTTGACATAAAATGGCGGATCTGGCAGGCCGCTCAAAATGGCCGCCCGCACTGAGACCACGTTTCCTTTTCGACTGCGTCACAGTGCTGATGGCGCTGGCGTCTTCTTCGAGATTGTCACCAGAATGTTTCAAGCTGAGTGTACTGATCTGCTGTGATACCAGCTCACTCGCTTGGCAGATCTTGCTGGCATTTTCTAAATCCAACAATCTCTCACGGAGTTTATCATTCGATGTCCCAAACACTATTTGGTCGCGGATCAGCGATGAGTTCCGGTTACTGAAATTGCAGGACTGGGCCGACTGCCTCAGGTCGGTTACAAAGCGAGCATCAGGCGGCATGAGTTGGCGTGGGGCGGGGATGGGAGTACGTGGGGGAGGGGGTGAGGGTCAGAGGCAGGTATCATGTGACCAGTGAGAAGTTGTTTAAAATTTGCTATTTCTGTGAATATAGAACATAGAACAGTACAGCACAGAACAGGCCCTTCGGCCCTCGATGTTGTGCCGAGCAATGATCACCCTACTCAAACCCACGTATCCACCCTATACCCGTAACTCAACAACCCCCCCCCCCCCCCAACCTTACTTTTTAGGACACTACGGGCAATTTATCACGGCCAATCCACCTAACCCGCACATCTTTGGACTGTGGGAGGAAACCGGAGCACCCGGAGGAAACCCACGCACACAGGGGGAGGACGTGCAGACTCCACACAGACAGTGACCCAGCCGGGAATCGAACCTGGGACCCTGGAGCTGTGAAGCATTTATGCTAACCACCATGCTACCGTGCTGCCCAAATTAGGGTTAGGGTTAGGGTTATAATCTCTGATGAAAGATGGCCATGGTGGACTGGAGCCATTCTGATTGGTTGAACTGGTAAGGGCCTATTGGTTGCTGTGCAACCTCAAGGCACATGGTAAGGAAAGTAGAGCAATGATTGGATTTCGCCCCTGAACCATTTGGCAAAAGGTGTTAAATGTGCTCAGTTTAGTAATACAGTGACATGTCTTCATTATTCACTAAGTATTCTCCTGATAAGATAATAGCGAGACAATCACACTATTCATTAAGGGCAGAATCTCATATGGTTAAAAGCCAAATTGATTCGGGCAGGAAAGTATTTATAGATTGAATAAATTGAGCTGATTTTAGCAGCTGGCCGATGAAAAATGCTGTTTATGGTAATATTTGTTACATTTCGAAAGATGCCAATGACTCCCAGAGTTCTATTTCCCACAGATGGGTTAATGCAAAGACCATCCACACCTTTCTGAGAATATTCCACCTCAGCAATACTCTGTATTAACCTCTCTGAATCATCCAATAACCTGTCCCAGATCCTGTCAACGTGTAACTGAAAACGACTGTGCGCTGACAGACTGTTGGTGGCAGAGAGAGTTACAGGATATAAAACCCTATTGCTGAGAAAAACCTCACCAATGAAGGAAATCTGAGGCTCGTCCCTTCAGCGTTCTCCCTCTCTCACTGAAGGGAGGCACAGAGGAAGAGGAAACAGAGGAGAGACAATGGAGCGAGGGAAAGAGAAAAGGGAAGGCAGAGATGGGGAGAGGGAGAGTCAAGACAAGGGAGAGGGGAAAAGGTTAGGAGGGACAGGGAGCGAGGGCGAGGGAAAAGAGAACAGGAGAGGGAGGGACACAGAGAGACGGGGAGAACAGGGCAGACACGGAGAGACTGGCAGAGGGGAAAGAGCCGGGAAAAGATATGAAGAGGTGAACCGGGAGAGACGGGGGGGGAGGTAGCAAGAAGGGAAAGAGACAGGGAGAGTGAGAGATAGGGAGAGACAGGGAGAGGGAGAGATAGGGAGAGAGGGAAAGGGAGAGACAGGGTGAGGGAGAGGGAGAGACAGGGAGAGGGAGAGATAGGGAGAGGGAGAGGGAGAGATAGGGAGAGAGGGAAAGGGAGAAACAGGGTGAGGGAGAGATAGGGAGAGAGGGAAAGGGAGAGACAGGGTGAGGGAGAGGGAGAGACAGAGAGAGGGAGAGATAGGGAGAGACAGGGTGAGGGAGAGATAGGGAGAGAGGGAGAGGGAGAGACAGGGTGAGGGAGAGATAGGGAGAGACAGGGAGAGGGAGAGATAGGGAGAGACAGGGAGAGGGAGAAATAGGGAGAGAGGGAAAGGGAGAGACAGAGTGAGGGAGAGATAGGGAGAGAGGGAGAGGGAGAGACAGGGTGAGGGAGAGGGAGAGACAGAGAGATGGAGGGGGGAGACAGGGAGAGGTAGGGAGAGGGGTAAGAGACAGAGGGAGAGAGAAAGAGAGAGACAGGGACACGAAGAGACTGGGAGAGGGGGGAAAGACAGAGAGACAGAGGGACACAAAGAGACTGGGAGAGGGGAAAGAGCCAGGAATAGATATGAATAGGTGAACAGGGAGAGGTAGCGAGAAGGGAAAGAGACAGGTAGAGTGAAAGATAGGGAGAGGGAGAGACAGAGAGATGGAGACGGGGAGAGCCGGGGAGAAATAGGGAGAGGAGAAAGAGACAGGGAGAGTGAGGGAGAGAGACAGGGAGAGACCAAACGCAGACTGGGTGATCACTTTGCTGAGCATCTTCGGTCTGTGCACATTCAGGATCCTGACCTTCCTGTTGCCATTTTAACAAAAGACCCTGCTCCCATGCCCACATGTCTGTTCTTGGCCTGCTGCAATGTTCCAGTGAAGCTCAACGCAAACTGGAGGAACAACATCTCATCTTCCGGTTAGGCAGCTACAGCCTTCCGGCCTGAACATCGAATTCAACAACTTCAGATGATCAGCCCCACCTCGACCCATTTGTTTTCACTTCATTTTATCTGTCTTTTACCATTCCTTTCTTTCTTAATATACATTTAAATTCCCCCCCCAATCTTATCCACCTTTCCTGCACCTTTCTCCTCTTTGCTTCCCCCTTCCCCTCCCCCACATCTACAGTTTACCCTCTGATGTTAGTGTCTCTGCTGTTTGGCCTTTCACACCTTTTGTTCTCTCTGGGGACTGCCATTAACACTCTTTCCCCTTGGTATCTGTGGCCATTAGCACCCGGTTTCCCTGGGTTTCTGTGGCTGTGACTCATCTTTCATTCTCACTCCACAGTATAAATATCTCCCACTTTCTCTGTCTGTTAGCTTAGACAAAGAGTCATCGGACTCGAAACATTCGCTCTTTCCTCTCCCTACAGATGCTGCCAGACCTGCTGAGATTTTCCAGCATTTTCCCTTTCGTTTCAAATTCCAGCATCCGCAGTAATTTGATTTTTGGAGAGAGTGAGAGTGGCTTTGTAGGGAACCATTGAAGGGTTTGATGGGTAAATGTCTGAGATAATTGCTGGGATTTTCCAGTCCCCCCCGGGGGGGGGGGGGGGGGGGGCGGGTTTCCCACAGTGCAGGTTGCTCCGCATTGGTCGCTGGCGGGGTTTCACGGTTCTGCCAACGGCAACGGTCATTTGCGTTTCTCCTCCACTCTGCCGCTGAGGAACATGCCGGGATGTCGCCTTCGGCTGGGCACGAAGGCCCGGCTGTCAGGAAGGGCTGGAAAATCCCACCCGAGGTGTGAAGCTTGTCCTGTGAAGGGCAATTAGCCCAGACCCGGCTTCCCAATCTTCCATCAGACATTGGCAGTGATGTTCATCATATTCCAGTGCTCTGCATTGTCATCGTTCCTAAATAGACACTGCGGTAGTTTTTGCTTCATGTTGTGACTTGTGTTTGACTCAAGGTGAGGCTGATAGTTTATCCCATTGAAAAGATTAAAAATCAGTTAAGGACGGATTAGCAAAACAAAACAATGTTTGGACTGAGGAAAACTACTGAGAAAATATCAACTTCAAAACTGCGACTGTGGATTAGGCTGCTGTTGGAGGACGATTCAAGGCCGTGTATTAATGACCAGGTCTGAAGACTCTCTCTGTTCCCTTTCCTCCACTTGGGAAGAATGAGATCAAAGGCTAGCGGGAGAAAGCAGGACTGGGCTATTGAGTTCCATTCCTCCAGCATTTTCCATTGGGATCTGCGTTGCCTTTCCCGCCTGAGAATTGTTTTGTTTTATAAATGTTTTTTATTGGGTTTTTGAACAAAGTATATTTACAGTTATGTGCACAGAATTTAAAAAAAAAAAATATAGAAGGTAATAAAAAAACTGCTAGGGTATTGTGCACTAGCTCAACAACAGCAACTCTATACAATTGGCACCTGTTTGTGGGGGGAGGGGGGGACTGGGAGGGTACATATACATTTGGGTGCCAGAGAAACAATTACATTAGTTATATCCAATATAGAGAGGGCAATACGAGAATGGATCTGTTGTTGGTGTTGTCACTTGCTTCTCCCGGACGGTTTTCGCGGCCGTTGTCATCTCACGTTCACCTCCGCTTCGTCCCGTCGTCGCCCATATTTTCCTTGCTCTCTGTTACTGTATTTGCCAAGTTTGCTGTTGTTTCCCGTGCTCTCCTCCCGGCTTTCATTCCCTCGCCTCTCTCCCCCTCTCTGGTTCCCCCCGGGCCTTTCCCTCTTTCCCTCCCTCTCACACCTTGGCTACTTTCCCCTGATTCTTGGCCACCCGTCTATTCTTCTGCTTGTTCGTTGGCCACAAACAGGTCCTGGAACAATTGGGTGAACGGCTCCCACGTTCTGTGGAAGCCGTCGTCTGACCCTCGGACGGCGAACTTGACTTTCTCCATTTGGAGAGATTCCGAGAGGTCGGACAGCCAGTCCGCAGCTCTGGGTGGTGCTGCTGACCGCCAGCCGAACAGGATTCTACGGCGGGCGATCAGGGAGGCAAAGGCAAGGGCGTCCGCCCTCCTCCCCAGGAATCGATCTGGCTGGTCTGATCCCCCGAAATCGCCTGGGCATTGGGATGAAAGTCGGACGTCTTCCTCTTGTTAACCCTCTTGCTCCAACCCACCGGCTCCTGGGATTGCCTTTGTAGTGAGGTGGGGGATCTCCACAATCCATCATCAAACAAACTCTTCCCAGCCCTCCCAGGCCCTGGTTGACAAGGCCCACCTCAGCCCAGACTCCCAGCGATCTTCAAACCGCACGGACCCAGCTCCTTGCAAGGTTCCAGTGAATCACGGCTGGACAGGAAATGGAACTCTAGTCAGATAGAGCGGGACAGTGCCAAAGGAGCCATTCAGGCCATTAGTCCTATGTAGGCTTTTTGAAAGAGATATTGAAATCATTCCTCATTGCCCGATAAATGTTTCCCTTCAATTATTCTCGCAAGTCCCTTTTGAAAGTTAGCAATGAATCTGCTAACAGCTCCCTTTCAGGCATATCAACAACTTACTGTGTAAATAAATATTTCTATAGCTCCCTCTCTGGTTGTACAAACGTACAGGTTAGGACTAGCCGAAGGTCGCCACCGGGGGCAGCAGCTTGGATGGGTGACCTGTACGACTTCAAGCGATTATAGAAGATAAAGTATGAGTTCATGGGCTCTTCAGGGGGGGTTTGAGGAAAGGTGGAGGATGTTTGTGACCGTGTTTGAGGAGCTGTTTGTCGTGGGGGGAGGGGGAGTGTGGAAAAGGGGAAAAATCTGTACAGACTGTACAGTTGATTGCTGGGAAGTATGTTTCCCAGGGTGTTTGTTCGCCGTAACCTGTTTTGATACATGTTTGTAATAAAATACATTTTTAAAAATTAGTAGCCGGAGGCCACTCGGCCCCTCGTACCTGCTCCACCATTCCTTAAGATGATGTAATTTTAGCCTTGGCCCCACTTTCCTGCCTAGCCCCTAATATCCTTTGACTCCTGTTGGTCGAGAATCTACAAATACTCAATGATGCAGCCTGCACTGTTCCCCGGGGTAGAGAGCTCCACAGCCTCGCGATCCTCTGAGAGAGAAACTCAAAATCTTCTCACCCCAGTCTTAAACTGGAGGCTTCTTATTTTTAAACTATAGCCGTTATCGATGATGGGATTTTCCGCGTGCCTGTGGATTTCCTGGCAGTGGCTGGGGGGGGGGGGGGGGGGGGGGTTGTCAGGACCCCCTGGATGATTGAGAGGTAAAGAAGTTATTAATAAAATAAAAGTATGACGATCTTTGCACTGGGATGCCTTCCAGTCAATGTCTTTCTGAAGTTCAGGCTTTCGTTATGGTACTTTTTCCTTCCAGGCCTGAGATGGTTTTCTCTGACACTGTTGTCTTACTTTCTCTGTCGATTCAGGATCATTTCAAGCTTGCAGCAAAGATGTGCCAGATGTGCAGACTTGCCCACTCCTGTCACCACACTGCAGAAAGATGTGGAGGCTTTGGAGAGGGTGCAGAGGAGGTTTACCAGGATGTTGCCTGGTCTGGAGGGTGTTAGCTATGTCGAGAGGCTGCGTAGACTCGGACTGTTTTCACTAGAAAGACGGAGGTTGAGGGGCGACCTGATAGAGATCTACACGATTATGAGGGGCATAGATAGAGGGGATGGGCAGGCACTCTTTCCCAGGGTGGAGGGGTCAGTCATTAGGGGGCATAGGTTTAAGGTCCATGGGGCAAAGTTTAGAGGAGATGTGTGAGGCAGGTTTTTTACGCAGAGGGTGGTGAGTGCCTGGAACACGTTACCAGGGGAGGTTGTGGAAGCCGATACATTAACGGCGTTCAAAAGGCATCTTGACAAACACATGGAGAGGATGGGTATAGAGGGATACGGCACAAGGAAGGGCTGAGGGTTTTGGCCAAGGTTGGCATCAAGGTTGGCATGAAGGTTGGCTGAACCCATCTCGCTCTCTGAATGGTAATGGCCAGCTGATTGAAGTGTTGGACTGTCGGGGAGCTAAAGGCAATTTTAAACCTTCACTTAGCCTCAACCCAGGTGTGCCCTTCCAGACGGGAATGGACAGATTTCCAAGTTTCTGTATTTTCCTTCATTTATGGCTGATGAGCTTTCACTGGGCTTCCGACCAGGTGGATATTAACACAACAGCTGGGGTTGCAAACTGATGTAAAGGTTTGTAAAAGCTGAATAAATGTTACTCATTTATTTATAGACTTTCTCTCTTTGTAGATTATTTACCCTTCCTCCAGGTTTATGGTCACATGATCACGCTCATGCTCCCATGGTTACCAGCTATTTTTAACAATATTCCAAGGTTTTTTTTTTGACCCTCCTGGTTTTCTGTTACCGAAGTGAGGCTGAATTTCTCCATCCATGTGGCTCACCTGGGCGGGTCTCCGTCCATCTTTTCACCTTCCAAACCCACGACCTCTGCCACCTTGAAGGACAAGGGCAGCAGATAATCCCACTGTGGTAGTCACCACTGGTAGTATTACATGTATTATGTATAAGGCCCGTATAGTAGAGGTACGTGGATAAATCCCTGCCTGCTGGCTCCGCCCAGTAGGCGGTGTATAAATGTGTGTGCTCGCCGGTGCTGCAGCCATTCTGGTCCCAGCTACAGGAGGCACCACATCTTTGCTCAATAAAGCCTCGATTATTCCACTGCTCTGGTCTTTGTGTTAATCGATAGTGCATCACCCACCACCTGGAGGCTCCCCTCCGACTCACCCACCACCCTGACTGGGAAATATATCGGCCGTTCCTTCACTGTTGCTGGGGCAAAATCCTGGAACTCCCTCCCTAACAGCACAGTGGGTGTACCTACATCACAGGGACTGCAATGGCTCACCCACCACCTTCTCAAGGGGCGTTTGGGGATGGGCAATAAATGATGGACTGGCCAGCGACGCCCACATCCCATCAATAAAGAACATGGAAGAGTTCTCTTAGCCGCATCTCTGGAAGATGGTTAATCACTGAGTAAACAAGCACTACACAGAGTCGATGCTGAATATTCTGCTGCACATGCCCCCATTAACTGTCTTTATTCCAGTTTCACTCCTGACTACAGCTATGCTGGAGCATAAAATCAACAACCACTTGCATTTCTGTAGCATTTATTTGCAGGTATCTTAAAGGAGCAGAGAGAGAGGGAGAGAGATGGAGATCAAGGGATTTCCAGAGCTGCGGGATGAGGAGCATGGAGCATGGTTGAATGAGTAAAATTGGTGTTACGGAAGAGGCCAGGGTTTGAGGAGCGCAGAGACCTTGGAGAGTTGTGGAGCTCGAGGAGGTTACAGAGATAAGGACGGTCCGGATCAGAAGAGGGAGTTGAACACTCAAAAGATAGTGAGTGCGTCACAACTCACAACGACGATAGAACAGCTTTCAGAGGCTGTGAGAAAAGGCCAAGACTAAACACACAGCTTTAGTGTCACCACTGATAGACTAGTATAAAGTTAAAGCATTGGGAAGAATTTTCAGGAACTTTGAGACACACACATTGTATTTCCTTCTTCAAAGCAGCCCGCTGTGGTGAGTCGTTGATCTCCGAGGTCTGACAGATGTGGATGAATCTCTCAGCTATTGTTCAACCCCCTCTGGGATAATGACTATAATTCCCTCTGATGCCAGTTTTGGCAGTGTAACTCTTGTCCTCCTCCACCACCCCCTCCTCCCTGACGCATGTTATCTACAAAAAAAACCCACAATCATTATTTATTTAAGAAAGGGGGTGTCGATGCCCCATCAAACTTTGATACGCTTGGCACATTAACCTATCCTCAATCTTTCACCTACTGCCTACTTCCAGCATTTACGATTTCCCTTTCTTTTCTTGGCACTTCAGAATCAATGTATCTCTCCATTTTCCACCTGGAACCCTCTTCTGTGCCATTTGGGATTTGCTCATGGGATGTGGGTCCCTCGGGCGGGACCAGCACCTATCGTCCATTCCTCATTGCCCCTTAAGCAGATGGTGGTGAGCTGCCTTGTTGAGCCACTGTGGTCCATGTAATGTACGTACACCTACTGTGCTGTTAGGGAGGGAGTTCCAGCAGTTTGCTCAGCAACACGGAAGGAATTCAGTTATAGTTCCAAGTCAGGATGGTGTGTGACTTGGAGGGGAACTTTAAGGAACATTTCTGAAACTACTGTCAATCATTACCGCATTGACAGAACGGGATGTACTAATCCCATAGCAGGTAGGCAGCAGTGATTGAGGTCAAACATATATATAGAATCCCCCTATTAACAGCGCTTGTGTTTGGTCTTATCTTCAAATAAAGAGCCCTCATTACTGCCTCAGCAATCCTTGCTGAAAGAGAAGCGGAATGTAACATGGTGGCAGGGTGGCAGTATGGTTTTTGAAGAGTTAATTGCAAAATATGCAAACTTTAACCCTTCCACATATCGCAGAAGAAATGAACTGGTATGATAGTGGAAGAACCATCAAACTCTCTGTGTGTAAGGATTGTATAGACTGAGCCTTTGTTTTGCTGTCGCGCGTTGCTCCAGCCAACAGTTCAAACCTGGGAGAGCTAAATTAGTAACAGCATAACTTCTGAAAAGTTTAAGCAGGAACTGAAATTAAACAGCCGATTGTGGGTGGTCTCACTTCAAGCAGCTCTTACAGTCGGGAGAATTCATTACTGCCAAAATTAAATAGTATAGACTGAGCAGGGGAGAACAATCTGTCCTAAAAGCTAGAAGAAGCCAGTAAAATAAAAAAAGCTTTTTTTTTTACCTTTTGCTTTCATTATCGAAGTCCTGCAGCTATTTTCCTGCATAAATCACTGCTTCTTGGTGGAGCTCAGAGCAAACTGGGAAAGCAGAAACTGAGCTCAACACTGCCGCCATTACAGCCATGCGGTAACCTATGGCCAGCTAAGGCAGTGGCCATTAAAAGTACTGCAACTCAGAGCAAAAGGTTTCAGGTGACATTAAAAATGTTGCAAAAAGCTAAAGGGTTGCCGCAAAATTGGCAACACTCAATTGGAAGAGGACGGGTTTCCTGTTTAAATTCCCCCTGTTTTGACAGAGTTGTGTTTTAACGGACTTTCATATTTCTGAACCAGATAAACTAACCATAAAATGCAAAAATTAGAACATAAGAACTAGGAACAGGAGTAGGCCATCTGGCCCCTAGAGCCTGCTGAACATGGACGATCTCTCTGACACCAACAGAAGGAACTGTCCTCACAATCCAGTTTCTATTGCCACAGAAGCGCGGTCAGCTTAAACTAGGTGAAAAACTGGATGGCAATGCAGGTACAAACATCCTTACACACTGAGATGCACAGACCCACACAAGTAGCAAGTGATGATCTGGCCAACCGATGCCAACCTCGTCATGTACAATGACACAAAAACTCCGTCCCTGGGATCCATTGCACTCAAGTCTCACTGGACATCATGGGTCCAGTGATCGCAGGCTCATTGTTCAAGGACCTGTCTCTGGTCACCATCCACAGCAAAGTCAAGACAAAGGTGAGGACCAGAGATCACAAGGAGCACCTTCGGAAACCCTGTGCTTACACTGGAAGAAGGTCACCTGAACCCTGCAATGCAGATCGTGAGCCAAACGGCCACACAACACTGAAGGCAACGTGTATTCCCGTACCCAACTTGCAAACATCACGCAGCAGAATCAGAGTGGAATTACTATTCGGCGGACAACACCCCCTGGTCATCATGCGCTGTCAATGTTCCCAGGAGGACGAGATGCAGAACTTAAAATGCAGGGGTTGGTGAAGGAAGCTCTTGTCTGGCAAAGTGGCTCTTTTGTCCAGTTCTCTGAAAGAGCCAGTCGGCCATTCCCACTCTGTCACCTTTTCCCCATCACCCGCAAATATCTCTTCAGGTGCTTGTCCAATTCCCATTCTCCCCACTCCCCATGGGAGCGAGTCCCACATTCTCCCCACTCCCCATGGGAGCGAGTCCCACATTCTCTCCACTCCCCATGGGAGCGAGTCCCACATTCTCCCCATTCCCTATGGGGGCGAGTCCCACATTCTCCCCACTCCCTGTGGGAGCGAGTCCCACATTCTCCCCACTCCCTGTGGGAGCGAGTCCCACATTCTCCCCACTCCCTGTGGGAGCGAGTCCCACATTCTCCCCACTCCCTGTGGGAGCGAATCCCACATTCTCCCCACTCCCTATGGGAGAGAGTCCCATATTCTCCCCACTCCCTGTGGGAGCGAGTGCCTCATACACCCGCTCCCTGTGGGAACGAGTCCCACATTCTCCCCGCTCCCCGTGGAAGCAAGTCCCACATTCTCCCCACTCCCTGTGGGAACGAGTCCCACATTCTCCCCGCTCCCCGTGGAATCAAGTCCCACATTCTCCCCGCTCCCCTTGGGAGCAAGTCCCACATTTTCCCCGCTCCCCTTGGGAGCAAGTCCCACATTCTCTCCACTCCCTATGGGAGAGAGTCCCATATTCTCCCCACTCCCTGTGGGAGCGAGTGCCTCATACACCCGCTCCCTGTGGGAACGAGTCCCACATTCTCCCCGCTCCCCGTGGAAGCAAGTCCCACATTCTCCCCACTCCCTGTGGGAACGAGTCCCACATTCTCCCCGCTCCCCGTGGAATCAAGTCCCACATTCTCCCCGCTCCCCTTGGGAGCAAGTCCCACATTTTCCCCGCTCCCCTTGGGAGCGAATCCCACATTCTCCCCACTCCCTATGGGAGAGAGTCCCATATTCTCCCCACTCCCTGTGGGAGCGAGTGCCTCATACACCCGCTCCCTGTGGGAACGAGTCCCACATTCTCCCCGCTCCCCGTGGAAGCAAGTCCCACATTCTCCCCACTCCCTGTGGGAACGAGTCCCACATTCTCCCCGCTCCCCGTGGAATCAAGTCCCACATTCTCCCCGCTCCCCTTGGGAGCAAGTCCCACATTTTCCCCGCTCCCCTTGGGAGCAAGTCCCACATTCTCTCCACTCCCTGTGGGAGTGAGTCCCACATTCGCCCCGCTCCCTGTGGGAGTGAGTCCCACATTCGCCCCGCTCCCTGTGGGAGTGAGTCCCACATTCGCCCCGCTCCCTGTGGGAGTGAGTCCCACATTCGCCCCGCTCCCTGTGGGAGTGAGTCCCACATTCGCCCCACTCCCTGTGGGAGTGAGTCCCACATTCGCCCCGCTCCCTGTGGGAACGAGTCCCACATTCTCCCCGCTCCCCGTGGAAGCAAGTCCCACATTCTCCCCACTCCCTGTGGGAGCGAGTGCCACATACCCCCGCTCCCTGTGGGAACGAGTCCCACATTCTCCCCGCTCCCCGTGGAATCAAGTCCCACATTCTCCCCGCTCCCCTTGGGAGCAAGTCCCACATTTTCCCCGCTCCCCTTGGGAGCAAGTCCCACATTCTCTCCACTCCCTGTGGGAGTGAGTCCCACATTCGCCCTGCTCCCTGTGGGAGTGAGTCCCACATTCGCCCCGCTCCCTGTGGGAGTGAGTCCCACATTCTCCCCACTCTCTGGGTAAAGGATGTTATCCTGAATCGTTGATCAGATTCATTAGTGACTGTCACATATTGATGGACCCCCAATTCTGGGCTCCCCCACAAGTCACCCCCTTGTCCCTCCCCTCCCAGACTTCCTCACCACAACCGAACAGCGTAACCTTCCGCCGTTTGGCTTCCGACTCTGCTAAGTTTGTCCAATTACTTCTTCTTTCGAGTAAGTTCATTCTGGTTTTACTTTGCATATATCCGGAGTCACGTCTAAAAATACATCTGTGAGTTGAGTGCACTGTTTGAATGTTTAAAATATTGAATGATCTTCATTGCTTTGTGCCTGCATTAAGTAGGCAAGGGGAAGATTATACCAATTTATGCAAGAAATAATCATTAAAAGGAACTGAATTAGAGGATTTATTCCTGGTAAATTACAATTAAACAGGGCTTTGTTAATGACTATGTTCAGAAGTCCTCATGTGTCCTTCTGCTCCACATGATGCTCCTATAGTTAAACAGATTGCAAACGCTCACAATCAAGCCAATAGAACTTAAATAATGGTTACTTGGGTGAGGTTGTGGAGTGTTAAGACAGATTCTAAATACCTGTGATGCCTTCCACACTCAAATATCTGCTGGTATCTCCTTCCTGGACGCTCACACAAAGGATGACAAAGTAGACGTGGAGCGGATGGTTCCTCTTGTGAGGCAATCTAGAACGAGAGATTTAGGATTAGGGGCTGCTTTAGCTCACTGGGCTAAATAGCTGGCTTTGAAAGCAGACCAAGGCAGGCCAGCAGCGCGGGTTGGATTCCCGTACCAGCCTCCCGAACAGGTGCCGGAATGTGGCGACTAGGGGCTTTTCACAGTAACTTCATTTGAAGCCTACTTGTGACAATAAGCGATTTTCATTTCATTTCATTTCAGCAGATTTAAAACATAGATGAGGAGAAATCACTTCTCCCAAAGGGTTGTGAATCTGTGGAAATCGCGTCCTCAGAGTGCGGTGGATGCTGGGACAGTGAGTGAATTTAAGGAGGAGATGGATAGATTTTTAATTAGTAACGGGTTGAAGGGTTATTGGAGAACGGGCAGGAAAGTGGAGTTGAGGCCGAGAGAAGATCAACCATGATTGTTGTTGTGTTCTGCTTCTTCATGTGGCATAAGCTGCTTCTTTGATGTATACTCTGACAAAGGAAGGTTCAGACTTGGAGATAGGTTTAACACATTTATTGAACAGTTAACAATTCTCCTACTTGAGTTCGACTCTCCTGCTAATCTTGCTATAGTAACTCAGTCTAACTAACCAGTCTGCTCTAAGCCATGCGGTGGGTGTGATGCTTCTGATGTGCCCCTGTCCTACTCTCTAAGTGTCGCCTGTGGAAAGAAACAGAGCATGTGTGCCCTGTCCTTATTTATGGGTTGTGTAATGCCCCCTTGTGGTAGTGTCACCTCTGGGTGTCTTGACTGCCCATTGGTCATGTCCTATTCTATGTGTTCATTAGCTGTATGCCTGCATGTCATGACATCTCTGGTGCTCCCCCTAGTGTTTACTTCATCGTAGTGTATTTCCATTAACCCCTTGTGTATTTACAGTGATGCATATCAACGCAATCATATTGAATGGCAGAGTGGGGATCGAGGGCTGAATTTCCGACTCCTGCTCTGAGTTCTTATGACCATATTGCCAGGTACGGAACGTGAACCACGCCTTTGGGGAAGGCAGGGATTGGAGAAGAAGTAACAAAAACAAACATGCCAATCGCAGTTAATGGGATTCCCAGGAAAACTGAACAATGTATTGAGCGCATTGGGCTGATGATGGGATCTTGGGGTCCCATTACGGGAAAGGCTTCGAACATTTTTGATGGAACCTGTGTTCCTACAGGAGCACGTTCCAAAGTCTCAGTTCTCCCTCGCTGCCCCCCCCCCCCCACATCTTCTCCTCTCCCAAAAACTCAGACTGCCGTGTAGGGCTTGAGTGGGGCTGGAGTTACTTGTAGGCCACACAAGCAGGTTCCATTCCCCGAAGGAGTCTTGAGAAGCTGTTGAGTACTTTCTGGTGGCAGCCGGACAGTTTCAGGATCACTTCATCGGCTCCCGGACTTCAATTCCGCAGCCTGACGCAATTCATGAACCCCCAGGTCACGGGTCCGGCTCCATCAACACCGGGCCTCAACACCGGTGCCCCACAAGGCTGTGTCCTCAGCCCCCTACTATACTCCTTATACACCGATGACTGTGTGGCCAAATTCCCCTCCAACTCGATTTTCAAATTTGCTGATGACACCACAGTAGTGGGTCAGATTTCAAACAATGACGAGACAGAGTATAGGAATGAAATAGAGAATCTGGTGAACTGCTGTGACAATAATCTCTCCCTCAATGTCAACAAAACGAAGGAGATTGTCATCGACTTCAGGAAGCGTAGTGGAGAACATGCCCCTGTCTGCATCAATGGGAACGAAGTAGAAAGGGTCGAGAGCTTCAGGTTTTTAGGTGTCCAGATCACCAACAGCCTGACCTGATCCCCCCATGCCGACACTATAGTTAAGAGAGCCCACCAACGACTCTACTTTCTCAGAAGATTAAGGAAATTTGGCATGTCAGCTACAACTCTCACCAACCTATTCAGATGCACCATAGAAAGCATTCTTTCTGGTTGTATCACAGCTTGGTATGGAGCCTGCTCTGCCCAAGACCGCAGGAAACTACAAAAGGTCGTGAATGTAGCCCAGTCCATCAGGCAAACCAGCCTCCCATCCATTAACTCTATCCATAATTCCCGCTGCCTCAGAAAGGCAGCCAGCATAATTAAGGACCACACACACCCCGGACATACTCTCTTCCACCATCTTCCGTCAGGAAAAATATACCAAAGTTTAAGGTCACGTACCAACCGACTCAAGAACAGCTTCTTCCCTGCTGCCATCAGACTTTTGAATGGACCTACCTCGTATTAAGTTGATCTTTTCTCTACACCTTGCTATAACTGTAATATTATATTCTGCAGTCTCTCCTTCCTTCCCTATGTACGGTATGCATTGTTTGTACAGCATGCAAGAAACAACACTTTTCACTGTATACTAATACATGTGACAATAATAAATCAAATCAAAAAATCGTTAGGAACACCGTGGGCGAAATTCTCTGACCCCCCGCAGGGTCGGAGAATCGCCCGGGGCCGCCAGAAATCCCGCCCCCGCCGTGGCAGAAATTCTCCGTTACCCGTGAATTGGCGGGGGCGGGAATCACGCCCCCCCGATCGGCGTGCCCTCCGCGCCGATCGAAAAGCCCCCTGCGGCGATTCTCCGGCCCGTGATGGGCTGAAGTCCCGCCGCTGAGAGGCCAATCGGCAGCGCGAGCGGGCCCCCGGGGTCCTGGGGGGGGGGGGGGGGGGGGGGGGGCGCGGGGCGATCGGTGCCCTCACGGTGGCCAGGCCCGCGATCGGGGCCCACCGATCGGCGGGCGGGCCTGTGCCATGGGGGCACTCTTTTTCTTCCACCGCCGGAAGAGAATCCCCCAGCGCGCATGCGCCGGTGGTGACATCAGCGCCCGCTGACGCACAGGCGCATGCGCGAACCGGCAATGGCCTTTCTGCCAGTCCCGGCGCTGGGCGGCGGGCGTCAAAGGCCGTTGTTGCCGGTTTTGGCGCCAGTTGGTGTGGTGCCAACCGCTCCGGCGTGGGCCTAGCCCCTCAATGTGAGGGCTTGGCCCCTAAAGGTGCGGAGAATTCTTTGGGGAGGCCCGACGCCAGAGTGGTTGGCGCCACTCCGCCACTCCGGGACACCCCCCCCCCCCCCCCCCCCCCCCCCCCCCCCCCCCCGCCCAGCCGGGTAGGGGAGAATCCCGCCCCGTGTCTCTCAGGCATTGGAATGTGTTCTGGAGAGGACTGTTCTCGATTCTATCAATTACTCTTCCACTCGTATTGCAATTAGCAGCAGAGTTGACAGTTACCCAGTTAATCTTCAGCTTCAGCCGACTCGAGACAATCAAAGAGAAAATTACAAATTCGTGTTTAGAACTCAAAGTTTGGCACAGAGCTGTCAGTATAAAGAGTAATTATATCCGTCAGATAGTCTTGGGCCAATTCAGACTGAATCAAACTGGGCAAAGCATCATTTGTAATTCCTACTCCTTGTTCATGTAAAGAGTGGGTGTTGGAGCAATTGATTAAATGAAAAGGAGATTACTGGTTGGGATCAAGGCCAATCTATCTTTGGCTCCTACTCTGTCCTGTGTGAGAGCACGTGAATTTCAGAGGCACCTGTTTACAAAGTGGAAACGTTAGTTTGAATAGAACTTTCATTGTGTTAGAGGTTGACATCCAAATCTCTCCATCTGAGATTCAAGGCGTCTTGCGCCAATAGTACATGCTGCACAGTCAGGGGTCAGAGGTCAGTACTGAGGGAGTGCCGCACTGTCAGAGGGTCAGTACTGAGGGAGTGCCGCACTGTCAGAGGGTCAGTACTGAGGGAGTGCTGCACTGTCAGAGGGTCAGTACTGAGGGAGTGCCGCACTGTCAGAGGGTCAGTACTGAGGGAGTGCTGCACTGTCAGAGGGTCAGTACTGAGGGAGTGCTGCACTGTCAGAGGGTCAGTACTGAGGGAGTGCCGCACTGTCAGAGGGTCAGTACTGAGGGAGTGCCGCACTGTCAAAGGGTCAGTACTGAGGGAGTGCCGCACTGTCAGACAGTCAGTACTGAGGGAGTGCCGCTCTGTCAGAGGGTCAGTACTGAGGGAGTGCTGCACTGTCAGAGGGTCAGTACCAAGGGAGTGCCGCACTGTCAGAGGGTCAGTACTGAGGGAGTGCCGCACTGTCAGAGGGTCAGTACTGTGGGAGTGCCGCACTGTCAGAGGGTCAGTACTGGGGGAGTGCTGCACTGTCAGAGGGTCAGTACTGAGGGAGTGCTGCACTGTCAGAGGGTCAGTACTGAGGGAGTGCTGCACTGTCAGAGGGTCAGTACTGTGGGAGTGCTGCACTGTCAGAGGGTCAGTACTGAGGGAGTGCCGCACTGTCAGAGGGTCAGTACTGAGGGAGTGCCGCACTGTCAGACGGTCAGTACTGAGGGAGTGCTGCACTGTCAGAGGGTCAGTACTGAGGGAATGCCGCACTGTCGGAGGACCAGTACTGAGGGAGTGCTGCACTGTCAGAGGGTCAGTACTGAGGGAGTGCTGCCCTGTCAGAGGGTCAGTACTGAGGGAGTGCCGCACTGTCAGAGGGTCAGTACTGAGGGAGTGCGGCACTGTCAGAGCGTCAGTACTGAGGGAGTGTCGCACTGTCAGAGGGTCAGTACTGAGGGAGTGTCGCACTGTCAGAGGGTCAGTACTGAGGGGGTGCTGCACTGTCAGAGGGTCAGTACTGAGGGGGTGCTGCACTGTCAGAGGGTCAGTACTGAGGGAGTGCGGCACTGTCAGAGCGTCAGTACTGAGGGAGTGTCGCACTGTCAGAGGGTCAGTACTGAGGGAGTGTCGCACTGTCAGAGGGTCAGTACTGAGGGGGTGCTGCACTGTCAGAGGGTCAGTACTGAGGGGGTGCTGCACTGTCAGAGGGTCAGTGCTGAGGGAGTGCTGCACTGTCAGAGGGTCAATTAGAGGTAGCTCTGCACTGTCAGAGGGTCAGTACTGAGGGAGTGCCGCACTGTCAGAGGGTCAGTACTGAGGGGGTGCTGCACTGTCAGAGGGTCAGTACTGAGGGAGTGCCGCACTGTCAGAGGGTCAGTACTGAGGGAGTGCCGCACTGTCAGAGGGTCAGTACTGAGGGAGCACCGCACTGTCAGAGGGTCAGTACTGAGGGAGTGCCGCACTGTCAGAGGGTCAGTACTGAGGGAGTGCCTCACTGTCAGAGGTTCAGTATGGAGGGAGTGCTGCACTGTCAGAGGGTCAGTACTGAGGGAGTGCCGCACTGTGAGAGGGTCAGTACTGAGGGAGCGCTGCACTGTCAGAGGGTCAGTACTGAGGGAGTGCTGCACTGTCAGAGGGTCAATACTGAGGGAGCTCCGCACTGTCAGAGGGTCAGTACTGAGGGAGTGCCGCACTGTCAGAGGGTCAATTAGAGGTAGCTCTGCACTGTCAGAGGGTCAGTACTGAGGGAGTGCTGCACTGTCAGAGGGTCAGTACTGAGGGAGTGCCGCACTGTCAGAGGGTCAGTACTGAGGGAGCGCTGCACTGTCAGAGGGTCAGTACTGAGGGAGTGCCGCACTGTCAGAGGGTCAGTACTGAGGGAGTGCTGCACTGTCAGAGGGTCAGTACTGAGGGAGTGCTGCACTGTCAGAGGGTCAGTACTGAGGGAGTGCTGCACTGTCAGAGGGTCAGTACTGAGTGGGTGCTGCACTGTCAGAGGGTCAGTACTGAGGGAGTGCCGCACTGTCAGAGGGTCAGTATTGAGGGAGTGCTGCACTGTCAGACGGTCAGTACTGAGGGAGTGCCGCACTATCAGAGGGTCAGTACTGAGGGAGTGCCGCACTGTCAGAGGGTCAGTACTGAGGGAGAGCCGCACTGTCAGAGGGTCAGTACTGAGGGAGTGCCGCACTGTCAGAGGGTCAGTACTGAGGGAGTGCTGCACTGTCAGAGGGTCAGTACTGAGGGAGTGCCGCACTGTCAGAGGGTCAGTACTGAGGGAGTGCCGCACTGTCAGAGGGTCAGTACTGTGGGAGTGCCGCACTGTCAGAGGGTCAGTACTGGGGGAGTGCTGCACTGTCAGAGGGTCAGTACTGAGGGAGTGCTGCACTGTCAGAGGGTCAGTACTGAGGGAGTGCTGCACTGTCAGAGGGTCAGTACTGTGGGAGTGCTGCACTGTCAGAGGGTCAGTACTGAGGGAGTGCCGCACTGTCAGAGGGTCAGTACTGTGGGAGTGCTGCACTGTCAGAGGGTCAGTACTGAGGGAGTGCCGCACTGTCAGAGGGTCAGTACTGAGGGAGTGCTGCACTGTCAGAGGGTCAGTACTGTGGGAGTGCTGCACTGTCAGAGGGTCAATTAGAGGTAGCTCTGCACTGTCAGAGGGTCAGTACTGAGGGAGTGCCGCACTGTCAGAGGGTCAGTACTGAGGGAGCACCGCACTGTCAGAGGGTCAGTACTGAGGGAGTGCCGCACTGTCAGAGGGTCAGTACTGAGGGAGTGCCTCACTGTCAGAGGTTCAGTATGGAGGGAGTGCTGCACTGTCAGAGGGTCAGTACTGAGGGAGTGCTGCACTGTCAGAGGGTCAGTACTGAGGGAGTGCTGCACTGTCAG
Source organism: Scyliorhinus canicula (assembly GCF_902713615.1). Taxonomy (NCBI): domain Eukaryota; kingdom Metazoa; phylum Chordata; class Chondrichthyes; order Carcharhiniformes; family Scyliorhinidae; genus Scyliorhinus; species Scyliorhinus canicula. The sequence goes on from NC_052172.1 coordinate 22,050,597, forward strand.
AGGGTCAGTACTGAGGGAGTGCTGCACTGTCAGAGGGTCAATACTGAGGGAGCTCCGCACTGTCAGAGGGTCAGTACTGAGAGAGTGCCGCACTGTCAGAGGGTCAGTACTGAGGGAGTGCCGCACTGTCAGAGGGTCAGTACTGAGGGAGTGCCGCACTGCCAGAGGGTCAGTACTGAGGGAGCGCCGCACTGTCAGAGGGTCAGTACTGAGAGAGTGCCGCACTGTCAGAGGGTCAGTACTGAGGGAGTGCTGCACTGTCAGAGGGTCAGTACTGAGGGAGTGCCGCACTGTCAGAGGGTCAGTACTGAGGGAGTGCCGCACTGTCAGAGGGTCAGTACTGAGGGAGTGCTGCACTGTCAGAGGGTCAGTACTGAGGGAGTGCCGCACTGTCAGAGGGTCAGTACTGAGGGAGTGCTGCACTGTCAGAGGGTCAGTACTGAGGGAGTGCCGCACTGTCAGAGGGTCAGTACTGAGGGAGTGCCGCACTGTCAGAGGGTCAGTACTGAGGGAGTGCCGCACTTTCAGAGGGTCAGTACTGAGGGAGCGCCGCACTGTCAGAGGGTCAGTACTGAGGGAGTGCTGCACTGTTAGAGGGTCAGTACTGAGGGAGTGCCGCACTGTCAAAGGGTCAGTACTGAGGGAGTGCCGCACTGTCAGAGGGTCAGTACTGAGGGAGTGCCGCACTTTCAGAGGGTCAGTACTGAGGGAGCGCTGCACTGTCAGAGGGTCAGTACTGAGGGAGTGCCGCACTGTCAGAGGGTCAGTATTGAGGGAGTGCAGTTGAATTTTCAATACTTTAACAAAAATTATTTGCGGGATATGGGTGTCGCTGGTTAAGTTAGCATTTATTGCTCTAGTTGCCTTTGAGAAGGTGGTGGTGATCTGCCTTCTTGAGCCATTGCAGTCCCTGTGGTGTGGGTCCACCCACAGTGCTGTTAGGGAGGGAGTTCCAGGATTTTGCCCCAGCGACAGTGAAGGAACGGCCGATATATTTCCCAGTCAGGGTGGTGAGTGACTTGGAGGGGAACCTCCAGGTGGTGGGGTTGCCAGGTATTTGCTGCTGTTGTCCAATCTAGATGGTAGTGGTTGTGGGTTTGGAAGGCACTGTTGAGGAACCTTGGTGAGTTCCTGCAGTACATCTTGTGGATGGTACACACGGCTGCCACTGTCCGTTGGTGTTGGAGGGTTTGAATGTTTGTGGAAGAGGTGCAGGAGTTGCCTTGTTGGGTAGAGGAATTGGCTTCCATGACAGGAGCGAGACAGGCCAATATCACAAATCCATGTCCTCAGGTTTATTCAATATGTCTTGGCAGAAGTGATGGTGATGGTGTTCATTCGAATGCTGTGCTCAGCCCGACTCCTTGGTAAAAGCTGCCTGATTTTAAGGTTCTCTTCAACGTGTTTGTAAATGTTTCTCTGTCGCAGCATCTGGGCTGCAGCTTGCTACAGCAGCTGGATTTGCGAATTCTACAACCAGGTTTGTGGCCTGAATTCCAGTTTGTCACGTTCGCGAGGGACTATTTCTCTGTCACGTTCGCGAGGGACTATTTCTCTGTCACGTTCGCGAGGGACTATTTCTCTGTCACGTTCGCGAGGGACTATTTCTCTGTCACGTTCGCGAGGGACTATTTCTCTGTGACTCCCCCTTATTGAAGTTGGCCATGTGAGTGAAATAGTTGCTGAGAGTATCCAGGAACCATGTGATGATGAGAATTGGAGCCAGTGCGATAAGGGGCAAATGGTGGGGGAAGGGGCCAGCCAATCGTGCGCACATGTTTTGCTCGGCCTAAAACTAAGGAAGTTCTGGGGGCACTTAGTTTGGCACCGTGTTTTACAGTTGGACCTGGAACCCAGTCCCCCATGGACCATATTGGGGGTGTCGGACCCATTGGAGCTCCAGACAGGGCCCGGGGGGAGGGCAGATGTCTTAGCCTTTGCCTCTCTGATGGGGGGGAGGGGGGGGGGGAAGATCCGCCCTGAGTCTCAATATGGCTGGGAGACTTAATGGAGTTTCTCAGCCTAGAGAAGGTTACATTTAGCTGAAGAGGGATTGAGGAAGGGTTTCCGCAGAGATGGCATCTGTTTATATCTCACTTTAAGGAATTAGCCTCAGTCAGCAGCTCAAAGTGGGGGGGGTTAGTTAGTTAATTGACTGGTTGTTTTAGTCGAGGGTTGAAGGAGGGATTGTGAAACGTTTGTTAAATATGTGTAATGTGAGAATTTGTAACTCGCTCCCACACAGGACGGAAGTGAATAACAGATGTAGTCACAGGGAAGCTGATTGAGCCACACAATGGAGAAAGTAATGTGCTCATGGGGTGAGATAAAAAGGGAGAAGACTCAGGTGAGAATAAAGACCGGGGCGGAATTCTCCGACCCCGGGTAGGAGAATCGCCCAGGGCCGGCGTCAATCCCGCCCCCACCGTGTCCCGAATTATCCGCCCCCGCCCCCCCCCCCCCCCGAGATTCGGCGGGGGCGGGAATCCCCCTGCGCCGGTCGGCGTGCCCCCCGCGGCGATTCTCCGGCCCGCGATGGGCCGAAGTCCAGCCGCTGACAGGCCTTTCCCGCCGGCGTGGTTTAAACCACCTCTGGTACCGGCGGGATTGGCGGTGCGAGCGGGCTCCGGGGTCCTGAGGGGGGGGGGGGCGCGGGGCGATCTGACCCCGGGGGGTGCCCCCACGGTGGCCTGGCCCGCGATCGGGGCCCACCGATCGGTGGGCAGGCCTGTGCCGTGGGGGCACTCTTTTTCTTCCGCCCCCACCATGGCCTTCACCATAGCGGAGGCGGAAGAGAAACCCCCCTACCGCGCATGCTCCAGTGATGACGTCAGCGGCTGCTGACGCACTGGCGCATGCGCGGATTCACGTGAAGGTTTTTCAGCCAGCCCCCGACGCCGGCCGGCGTAGCGCCAAAGGCCGTTGGCGCCAGTTGGCGCCAGTTGGCGTAGTGGGAGCCACCGGCGCGGACCTAGCCCCTAAAGGTGCGGAGAACTCCGCACGTTTGGGGAGGCCCGACACCGGAGTGGTTGGCGCCACTCCGCTACGCTGGGACCCCCCGCCCCGCCGGGTAGGGGAGAATCCCAGCCCAGAATGGAGCATTGGGGCCGAAAGGCCTCCATCTGTGCTGTAAATTCCATGTATCGTGGGGTGGCATGGTAGCACAGTGTTTAGCACAGTTACTTCACAGTTCCAGGGTCCCGGGTTCGATTCCCGGCTTGGGTCACTGTCTGTGTTGGAGTCTGCACGTTCTCCCCGTGTCTGCGTGGGTTTCCTCCGGGTGCTCCGGTTTCCTCCCAGTCCAAAGATGTGCAGGTTGGGTGATTGGCCGTGCTAAATTGCCCTTAGTGACCAAAAAGGTTGGGTTGGGTGGGGTTACTGGGTTAGGGGATAGGGTGGGGGTGTGGGCTTAGGTAGGGTGCTCTTTCCAAGGACCAGTGCAGACCCGATGGGCCGAACGGCCTCCTTCTGCCCTGTACATTCTGTGATTTATGATCTACTCTTATGAAATTAATGTGCTCCCCAATTAACTAGTTAGAACGAATTGATCAACCCGCTGGGGTTAAGGTGAGAGAAAATTACACAGCCAGCACTTTATACATTTCAGCTCTTCCAATTATGGAACATTTTTCAAACCAGAAGCTCGATATTCGGATAATTAGCCCATTGAAAGTTAAAAAAACCCACTCAGGAACTTGTAATTTCGAGTGACTGACAGGTAATTCCACACAGGCTTTTTGTAAAGTTGAGAATTAAAAGCCGGTTCACTGCTTCCTTCTGGGTGGCACCCTGAAATCCCCTGTCCGTGCTTCTGGGCTGCACCCTGAAATCCCCTGTCCGTGCTTCTGGGCTGCACCCTGAAATCCCCTGTCCGTGCTTCTGGGCAGCACCCTGAAATCCCCTGTCGCTGCTTCTGGGTGGCACCCTGAAATCCCCTGTCCGTGCTTCTGGGCTGCACCCTGAAATCCCCTGTCACTGCTTCTGGGTGGCACCCTGAAATCCCCTGTCGCTGCTTCTGGGCTGCACCCTGAAATCTCCTGTCGCTGCTTCTGGGTGGCACCCTGAAATCCCCTGTCAGTGCTTCTGGGTGGCACCCTGAAATCCCCTGTCCGTGCTTCTGGGCTGCACCCTGAAATCCCCTGTCGCTGCTTCTGGGTGGCACCCTGAAATCCCCTGTCCGTGCTTCTGGGCTGCACCCTGAAATCCCCTGTCACTGCTTCTAGGTGGCACCCTGAAATCCCCTGTCCGTACTTCTGGGCTGCACCCTGAAATCCCCTGTCGCTGCTTCTGGGTGGCACCCTGAAATCCCCTGTCGCTGCTTCTGGGTGGCACCCTGAAATCCCCTGTCATTGCTTCTGGGTGGCACCCTGAAATCCCCTGTCGCTGCTTCTGGGCTGCACCCTGAAATCCCCTGTCGCTGCTTCTGGGTGGCACCCTGAAATCCCCTGTCACTGCTTCGGGGCAGCACCCTGAAATCCCCTGTCGCTGCTTCTGGGTGGCACCCTGAAATCCCCTGTCACTGCTTCGGGGCAGCACCCTGAAATCCCCTGTCGCTGCTTCTGGGCAGCACCCTGAAATCCCCTGTCGCAGCTTCTGGGCAGCACCCTGAAATCCCCTGTCACTGCTTCTGGGTGGCACCCTGAAATCCCCTGTCCGTGCTTCTGGGTGGCACCCTGAAATCCCCTGTCGCTGCTTCTGGGTGGCACCCTGAAATCCCCTGTCCGTGCTTCGGGGCAGCACCCTGAAATCCCCTGTCGCTGCTTCTGGGTGGCACCCTGAAATCCCCTGTCCGTGCTTCTGGGCAGCACCCTGAAATCCCCTGTCCGTGCTTCTGGGTGGCACCCTGAAATCCCCTGTCCGTGCTTCTGGGCAGCACCCTGAAATCCCCTGTCCGTGCTTCTGGGCTGCACCCTGAAATCCCCTGTCGCAGCTTCTGGGCAGCACCCTGAAATCCCCTGTCCGTGCTTCTGGGCAGCACCCTGAAATCCCCTGTCGCTGCTTCTGAGCTGCACCCTGAAATCCCCTGTCACTGCTTCGGGGCAGCACCCTGAAATCCCCTGTCGCTGCTTCTGGGCAGCACCCTGAAATCCCCTGTCACTGCTTCTGGGTGGCACCCTGAAATCCCCTGTCCGTGCTTCTGGGTGGCACCCTGAAATCCCCTGTCGCAGCTTCTGGGCAGCACCCTGAAATCCCCTGTCACTGCTTCTGGGTGGCACCCTGAAATCCCCTGTCCGTGCTTCTGGGCTGCACCCTGAAATCCCCTGTCCGTGCTTCTGGGCAGCACCCTGAAATCCCCTGTCCGTGCTTCTGGGCTGCACCCTGAAATCCCCTGTCGCTGCTTCTGGGCAGCACCCTGAAATCCCCTGTCCGTGCTTCTGGGCTGCACCCTGAAATCCCCTGTCGCTGCTTCTGGGCTGCACCCTGAAATCCCCTGTCACTGCTTCTGGGCTGCACCCTGAAATCCCCTGTCGGTGCTTCTGGAGGTTCCTGGAGTCTGGGAGAGCGAATTCAGGAATGGTTGGTGCTGATAGGTCCCTTCACAGCTCGCTGATGGCACACATTACGCTGCCTCCTTCCACGTTACGTCAAGTGATGCATTTAGTCACCCGTTTGTAATATTTGGCCCATTAGCCGCACCCAAGCAGCTGGCACGTGTCGCAGGCAGCCTGATTACTGTTGGGTGCTGTATCTGTTTTGTTGGTGGGTTTTGATGGTTTGTTTAATTGTGGAATGAAGGTTCCAGCGAGCTGCAATTCAGAGATTACCAAGTGTTCCCCGACATGGAAATCCTGATCCAGCGCTGATCCAGATCGAAGCATTTGGTCCGGTCAGAACCTTGAACTGAATCCCACCGCCCAGCTGGAGATCTGCGAGTGATCAATGTATCAATTCCTGAGTGTTCATGATGGGAAGAAATTTGCCTTTGGGGTAACGACCAGGTCAATTTCATTGAAAAGTAATTTTACTCTAATGAATGGAAGTCTGGTTCATTTTAACAATTGTACTTTCATTAATCATTAATTAATCTAAAGGCCTTAAGTATTTGCGATTTGGTACTCTTAGATCAGTCCAGTGTGCAACCCACACACTGTTCCGAGTGCATGCTATTTTTAGTCGGACAGTTCACCACTCACTTTAATAACTCCCCAGGGTTATCAATGTAAGATTAAAATGCAATCTTATCGGTCTCTCCAACAAGCCATCGCCTCCCGTGGGTGTGATTCATCCACTCAACTTTGTTTCTGAAAAAGAAAAGTATAGGAAGCACAAGAGATGGTTTCAGGGGAATGAAACATAGGAATTAGGAGCAGACGTCGGCAATTCAGCCCTTCGAATCTGCTCTGCCATTCAATCAGATCATGGCTGATCACTCCCTGGTCTCAAATCCACCTCCCCATATCCCATATCCCTTTAACCTGTTTTCTATCAGAAATATATCTATCTCCTTCTTGAAACCATTCAATGACTCAGATTCCACCGCACTATGGGGGCAGCGAGTTCCACAAATTCACTACCCTCTGCGAGAAGTAGTTCCTCCTCATCTCAGTTCTAAATCTGCCGCTTCTCAGCCTATATCTGTGACCTCTTGTTCTAATGTGTGCTGGGCTCCACTTAGATCTCCAGGTAATGTCCAGGTGATACCCTCCATGCCAGATGTATTCTCCCTGTTTCATCCTTTGTTTTAAATGTTCTTATCTACAGTTTTATCAGCACTTTGTCACATGGTTAAGTTAGAGAGCTGCACCGATGACTCCATTATAGGGAGGTTATTTAAAGAGAATAATGAAGATTGATCAGCATGTTTTCAGAATGGGTTTGACCAGTCCAATGCAATGCAGGTCAGCCTCCCACTGGTCACCCTGCAGAAACATGGACTCATCCAAAACTTTGCTTTCCCAATACTAACGTGCTCCAGATCCCATTCAGCCCCTACCCCCATCCCTAAACTCACTCAACAAGTGAGTTAAGCTATGTCTCAATTTTCAAAATGTTTGTTTTCTAATCTCCCTATTGCTTTGCCTCCTCTCTATTCCTGTAACGTCCTTCAGCCCTACATCTCACTGCACCCCTCCAATTCTGGCCTTTTGTGAATCCCTGGTTTTATTCACTGTACCATTGGGGAATGTATCCAAACTCTAAACTTCCCTCCCTAAACCTCTCCAACTCTCTTATTAGGATACGGGACCAGACCCCAACATTTGTTAGGATACCAGACAAGAATCCTGTCGGAGCCGGAAGCACCGAGGATCAGAGCAGGTGGAGACAGTACTTAAGAAGGCAGATGGTATACTTTGATGGGCTGAATGGCCTCCTTCTGCACTGTATGTTCTATGTTCCTTTTGTTCCTTTATTAGTTGAGCACAGTGAGAAGTCAAACAACACCAGGTTAAAGTCCAACAGGTTTGTTTCGAATCACTAGCTCATCGATCGACAGTTCCAACGCGCCACAGCAAAAAACCGCACTGACCTCCTCAGAAGACAAACACGGGACCCAACCGACAGAGTACTCTTCGTCGTCCAGTAATTCCCCGGAGCGGAGAAACTATGACATCTTCTTCGCAGCCTTCAACACGTCATCGATGAAGACGAACATCTTGCCAAGGTCATCCCCACACCTCCACTACTTGCCTTCAAACAACTGCGCAATCTCAGACAAACCATTGTTTGCAGCAAACTTCCCAGCCTTCAGAACAGCGACCACGACACCACACAACCCTGCCATGGCAATCTCTGCAAGACTTGCCTGATCATCGACTCGGATACCACCATTACACATGAGAACACCACCCACCAGATACGCGGTACATACCCGTGCGACTCAACCAATGTTGTCTACCTCATACGGTGCAGGAAAGGATGTCCCGAAGTGTGGTACATTGGCGAGACCATGCAGACGCTGCGACAACGGATGAACGGACATCGCGCGACAATCGCCAGGCAGGAATGTTCCCTTCCAGTCGGGGAACACTTCAGCAGTAAAGGGCATTCAGCCTCTGATCTCCGGGTAAGCGCTCTCCAAGGCGGCCTTCAGGACGCGCGACAACGCAGAATCGCTGAGCAGAAACTTATAGCCAAGTTCCGCACACATGAGTACGTCCTCAACTGGACCTTGGATTCATGTTGCATTACATTCAAGCCCCACCATCTGGCCTGGGCTTGCGAAATCCTACCAACTGTCCTGGCTTGAGACAATTCACACGTCTTTAACCTGGGATTACCCCTCTGCCCAGTTGCTCCGACTGGACCTGTAGACTTAATTACCTGCAAAGACTTGCATTCAAAGTATTGTATTGCATCTTTGACTTTGTCTATATCTATGTTTCTGTAACCTACCTCTTCATTCACCTGAGGAAGGAGCTGCGCTCCGAAAGCTCGTGTTTGAAACAAACCTGTTGGACTTTAACCTGGTGTTGTAAGACTTCTTACTGTGCTCACCCCAGTCCAAAACCAGCATTTCCACATCTTTATTAACTGAGGAATAGAGTTTACGAGCAGGAAGGTTATGCTGGAACTGTATAAAACGTTAGGCCACAGCTAGAGTATTGTGAGCAGTTCTGGAACAGGAGGGATGTGATAGCCACTGGAATGGGAGCAGAGGAGATTTACCAGGATGTTGCCTGGGTTGGAGAGTGTTAGTTATGAAGAGAGATTGGATAGACCGGGATTGTTTTCCTTTGAGCAGAGGAGACTGAGGAGGGGGGGAGGGGGAGGAGGGGGACATGATTGAGATGTAGAAAATTATAAGGGGCGTAGATAGAGTAGACAGGAAGAAACAGTTCCCCTTGATGAAGGGATCAATGACCAGGGGGCAGAGATTTAAGGTGAGGGGCAGGAGGTTTAGAGGGGATTTGAGTAAAACCTTTTCACCCAGAGGGTGGTGGGAATCTGGAACTCGCTGCCTGAAAGGGTGGTGGAGGCAGAGACCCTCAGAACATTTAAGAAGTATTTAGATATGAACTTGTGATCCCAGGGCAGACACGGCTCTGGGCCAAGTGCTGGGAAATGGGATTAGAATGGTTAGGGGCTTGTTTTTGACCACCGCAGATGGGCCGAAGGGCCTTTTCTGTTGTGTATGATTCGATGTCTTTATGTTTCTAACCCCTACACGGGACTTATAGGGTGGGGAATGATTGTCTTCCCCGTGTCCCTTGTGGAGACCTCCCTCGTTAAAGGGGGGGGGGGGGTAATCTCTGTCCATATTGTTTATAAGGTTGGCCAGTTTGGCTCCGACCCTTAAGACCCGGTTGGCATCTCCCGGGAGCTGGTGTATTATACCTTGTAAATAACTCTACGTTTCTTTGATACAATTTGGTGTGGACTCCCCGTGACTTCATAAAAAAACCCAAACAATTCTTGTTTCAATTTGTAAAACTGAGCAAAGGAGGGCAGCACGGTGGCCTAGTGGTTAGCACAACCGCCTCACGGCGCTGAGGTCCCAGGTTCGATCCCGGCTCTGGGTCACTGTCCGTGTGGAGTTTGCACATTCTCCCCGTGTCTGCGTGGGTTTCGCCCCCACAACCCAAAAATGTGCAGTAGGTGGATTGGCCACGCTAAATTGCCCCTTAATTGGAAAAAATTATTGGCTAATCTAAATTTATTAAAAAAAACTGAGCAAAGGATACTTCACTGCAGCAGTGATGCCTCTGTCCAATAGGGATTAAAACAAACTTTAATTTAAACACAGAATTAACCACATTAACATCAAAGAAATAGCTTTACAATTTACAGGAAAAACTTAAACTTACTATCTGTACCTGCTGCGAACTCCAATTAACCAACCCAATACAGTTCACATGCCACTTGTAAATAAAGTTGACAAACGGGTTACTTGTTCAGTTAAGTGGAGACTTTTGGAGAGAGTTTGTTTCAGATGCAGATCCAGTACACTTCTGCTCAAACGAACAGCATTTGGCGAAATTGCTGTTCAATTTAAAATCCTATATCAAACTGCCAAATTACAGACAGACCTGGCTCCTCCCATTAATTACTCCATCTTTATCCCACTAAGTTGCATGACCTGGTTAGCTGGGACTAAACACCCCTCCGTCAAATATTATCCATACCTCAGGGAATCTTCAGCAATCAAAACATGATTCCATTAGCTCTTTTTAAAATAAATTTTGAGTACCCAATTCATCTTTTCCAATTAAGGGGCAATTTAGCGTGGCCAATCCACCTACCCTGCACATCTTTGGGTTGTGGGGGCGAAACCCACGCAAACTCCATATGGACAGTGACCCAGGGCCGGGATTGAACCTGGGATCTCGGTGCCGTGAGGCAGCAGTGCTAACTACTGCACCACCGTGCTGCCCTCCATTAGCTCTTTATCTGTACCCAACTCTTTTATGACTTCTTAATTACAGCTCCAGCAGGCACACAGTCTGAGTAACTCAACCTGGGTTCTTTAATAATATTAATGCAACAAATATAGACCTTAATCCAGGCCTTTAATAACATTACTGCTACAAATATATAACAATCTCTACATTCACACTGCATCTTGTCTTTCTTTCAAGTGGCTAATTAAAACTTACCTCATTGATCCAGTCCTTGATCACTTGACCCAAAATCGCGTTGCGTGGTTCAGAGTCAAGTTCTGTTTGCTTACGCTTCCTGTGACGCACCTCGGATGCTTTCCTACATTAAAGGCGCTATGTGAATGCAACTTGTTGTTGGACAACCTCTCCAGCCTCTCGCGGTGACGCAGACCATCCTCGACACCGGTAATTAGCCTCCTGGTTTCTCTCGACAGCGTCTCCAATGCTTGACTGATTCTCTTTGTCTTGTTGGGCAGAGCCGAACACAGTTCTCATAATCTGGCCTGGGCTATGACAGTGTCCTGTAGAGAGTGATTACTACCCCAGTGACAGTCCCCAACAGGGGAAAACAAGTGGCTCCCCCGGAAACAAATGCCCTGCAATGTGACTAACCTTACCCCTGACACATTCTGACATTTTAGAATGGATATTTGTGACCTCAACATCTAATCATCAGTCTTTATGCTACGCTGCTGCAGAGTGTAATTATAGGTTGCTTCAAACTCCTGTGAGAAGGTGCAATTAAGGTTTTAAAATGTAGACAAATAAACAATACCCATCAGTTAAAGCTCATTCCTGAAATGTCCTTTTGTAGAACTCCTTGACGATGGGCCACATTTACAACCGGATGCAGTTAGTGAGATTATAAATTCACAGTCTGGTTTATCTGAAATCAATTGCTTGCCCCCGGCCAGTGACAAGTGTTCCAGGTAACTAAATTACAAGCAGGGGCAATAAAACACATTTATTAATAGTTATTTACAAAACCTGGGACACGGCACAACCGCCTGCTGATTGCTTACATGGGAGAGCGGGAGAAAAAAAAATCATAAATTAAATCAAATCTAAAAAGGGCCTTGAACTACTTTCCAATAGGGAATAATTTGAAGGCATCTGCACGATATGGCGGAATGAAAGAGCATTTTCAATTCATAACCTAAGTGATAATTCTGACAAATGTTCTATTGGCCGAGGCAACTCGTACATTCAGGGCACGTAGGGCTGGCCGAACTTTTGCCATTTTTCTGACTGTGAGACTGGCTTTTATTATCCACATTTGGAAAGTGTACATGGTCACAAATAACTTCCAGTTGCACAAAGCAGCCATTTTGTACACGGGCAAACTGTGATAGGAATCGATGAAGTTCCACGTGCAAAATCAAACAAGTTTCGGAGGTGATGAAGTTACAGACGGGACCCCCTCTGGCTGTGGGGTGAGTGGGAGAGGACGATTATGCCATTGAAACGTACAGTGTACAACTGGGATGACTGAGGTAGGTGAAGTATTCCCTGGGCAATTTTCTGACCCCCCCAACTCTGGGCGATTAATCAATCTATCCGCAATGATGCATTTTCACAGAAGAGATGGACACAGGGCTGGATTCTCTGACGCATCAGGTACTGGCGGCGGAGAATCCAGCGACAGCCAGTAAATGGGATTGGCGTGATGCTCCATTTCCCACTGGCGCAGGACCGAGATTCGCCCCCTCCCCCCTCCCCTCCACAGCCAGCACGATTTTGCAGATAGGTCATTAAGCACGTCTTTCAGGACTTGTGGGAGGAAACTGCAGCGCCCGGAGGAAACCCACGCAGGCACGGGGAGAACGTGCCGACTCAGCACAGACAGTGATCCGAAGCCGGAATCAAACCTGGGACCCTGGAGCTGTGAGACATCAGCGCTAACCATTCTGCCAATACATCGCAACATCTATCCGACCATCACTGCAAAAATGTTTCTAGTGAGTGTCCTAGGCCCAACCATCTTCAACTGCTTCATCGACGATCATTCCCCTGTGGTAAGGAGGTGAGGATGTTCCCTGATGATTACACAGCGCTTTTCTCCATTTTCACAACTCAATGACGCAGACTCTGTCAATAGGATACTGCGAGGTGGGGATTGAGTGGACGTGGAGAGGATGTTTCCACTTGTAGGAAAAACTAGAAGCAGAGGACACAATCTCAGACTAAAGGGACGATCCTTTAAAACAGAGATGAGGAGGAATTTCTTCAGCCAGAGGGTGGTGAATCTGTGGAACTCTTTGCCGCAGAAGGCTGTGGAGGCCAAATCACTGAGTGTCTTTAAGCCAGAGACAGATAGGTTATTGATTAATAAGGCGATCAGGGGTTATGGAGAGAAGGCAGGAGAATGGGGATGAGAAACATATCAGCCATGATTGAATGGCGGGGCAGACTCGATGGGTTGAATGGCCTAATTCTGCTCCTATGTCTTATGGTCTTATGGACATGAAGGAAGACCTAATCAACAAGTAAGTGGCAAGTAACATTTGTGCCAGACAAGTGCCAGGCAATGACCATCTCCAACAGAGAGAATCTAATTCCCTCCGTTTGACATTCAACAGTATCATCATCAGAATCCGGGGGTATATTATTGATCAGAAACCTGACTGGGAATGGCAGACAAATACTGCGGCTGCAAGGGCTGGTCAGGAAATTCAGAAGAAAGTAACTCCGGACTCCTTCAAGTCATCAAATTAATATATTCCCCCAGTCCTAAATGAATTAGATTCACTAATTAGAACATTATAAATAATGGAAAGCAGGCTATGATCTGTGCTCCCAATGTGACCTCTGTACTGAATGTGCCCTCGACAAGCTGCACTGCAGCACCTTGTCAAAACCCCTTTGACAGCACCTTCTACACCCACAACCTCCGCCATCAAAAAGAATAAGGGCAGTAAGTACCTGGGAACCCCACCACCTGGAGGCCCCCCCCCCCCCCCCCCCCCCCCCCCCCCCCTCCAAGTCACTCCCCACCCTGACTGGGAAATATATCGGCCGTTCCTTCACTGTCGCTGGGGCAACATCCTGGAACTCCCTCCCTAACAGCACGGTGGGTGTACCTACACCTCAGAGACTGCAGCCGTTCAAGAAGGCAACTCACCACCGCCTCCTGAAGGGCAACTAGGGATGGGCAATAAACGCTGGCCCAGACAGACACTCATTCCTCGAATGAATAAGTACATAAACAAAAAAGCCAGATCCTTTCTTAATCTTATCGAACCTCGATTAAGTTGCCGTCACCAGCCTCTCAATTCTGTGGAGGTAGAGTAAGTGATTTTTTTTGTGATAGAAGGGATACGGGAGCCGAATCTCCCCACACAAGTGAATTTTGGATCTGCCTTAGCTTGTGACAATAACCAGGAGTTTGTAGCTGATCCCGACATGCAGGGTAGGTGGATTGGCCACGCTAAATTGCCCCTTAATTGGAATTTTTTAAAAGTTCAATAAATGTTACTGCAATCACTGAAATAATTGTTAATTCTCAGAATGTGCCCCGTTGCAGCAGCAGGTTATGGAAAGAACGCAGCTCGTGAATGGCTTTGGACAAGGTTTATTTATTGCAGGAGCTGCAATAAATTAGATTATTAAGTGAGAAGATGGTAATGAGAAGATGGGACAGAGTACACATTTCAAGGGGTTGTATTGTTGCTGTATGTGGTACTCACATAATTGTGAGTGGTCTCGGGCGCCGAAGACGTCCTGATCAATATTGATGCCCCATCCAATATTATTCAATCAGATTATCTGGCCCTTTATCTTGTTTGTGGCGTCTTGTTGTGCAAGGTGGCATTTGCCATAGAAACCACCCCACGCTGTCGGGAATCCCGCTGACGGGGCGCGCCTCCAGCGGGAAAAGTGAATCTCGAAGACCTGAGAATTCTGGCCAAGATCTGTGGGTTTTTAAAAATGGACACAAGCCAAAGCTTGTTGAGGGTGTAAGTTCAGTCATTGGCTGGATTGGAGGTGGTGATACTCAGAGAGATGATGGAATCCCACCCTGTTTCCAGGCAAAGATACATTGAAAGCCATCCATAAACTAATGCCCATCTCCTGTGGAGACAAAGGGAGATAATGGAAGACGAGTATCACCTCAGCAAGAATGGCCCTGCGGGCAATGTCCCTGGAAGATTTGTCGGTTTCGCCTGCCAGGAATACACAAAAAGACTGGGATAAAAGCTAGATGGGCTGCTGGGTCGGGTGTGGACTAGTGCTGGGGGTGTCAGAGTGTGTGTGACACAAGAGCAAAATCCAGCCAGCAGATACCCCTCGGAAAGTCTTTAGTTGCAAGTTTCTTCACACTCTCTCTGACTGTCGGAATGAGCCCAGTCAGCCAACCCACAGCTGAAAAGGAAACAGAGCAATTTCTCAGCCAAACTGCGGAACATTGGAATCTCAGAACTGACTACTCACCTACAGAAGGCAGCACTACCCAAATCACAAATCGCAATGGCGGCAACAATTCATCATCTACTCACGGACTAGTCAAGGACTGTCTCCTATCCTTTTTTTTTAACTTACTGACTTTGGGCTCAATTCTCTTTTCTAATCGATATGAATATTTATGCTTGTGTTTCATCATTTTCTTGCATTTAGTAGTTAATAAACTCACTCTTTCTTCAACTCAAGGAAACCTGGTTAAATTGGCTCCTTTTAAAAGATAAATATTAAGACTGGGAGAAGGTATCCCCAAAGGGAGGATTATTTTTCTATGTTAACCTTGTAACCAAGGGGGTTGAATAAAGAAGGGGAGCTGGTTCACTCCTACTCACCTGGGACATAACAATGTGGGCGTATCTCAGCTGGATGTTAACCAATTGAGGAATCTCCTCTGGGTTAACAAGTCTGGGTCA
Source organism: Scyliorhinus canicula (assembly GCF_902713615.1). Lineage (NCBI taxonomy): Eukaryota > Metazoa > Chordata > Chondrichthyes > Carcharhiniformes > Scyliorhinidae > Scyliorhinus > Scyliorhinus canicula. Next base: position 22,065,787 of record NC_052172.1, read on the forward strand.
CCTTGCCTGGGGGGCCGGTCGTAACGAGGAAAATTATTCACTCTGACGAAGATTTAAAATAGCGAGGAGAATGGACTGAGGAAAATGGAGAGAAGGTGGGACGGAGAGGTGTGGTGAGATGGTGAGTGTGAGCAATGTGGTAAGGAGCTTGGACGGGGAGATTGAGTGATATGGAAAGAAAGAGGGACTGTGGAATATCTCGAGAGGGTGGATTTAAGGGATCTGGTGGGAGGGTGAGAGTAAGGGATCTGGTGGGAGGGTGAGAGTAAGGGATCTGGTGGGAGGGTGAGAGTAAGGGATCTGGTGGGAGGGTGAGAGTAAGGGATCTGTTGAGATTATCCATCAGCAGGATTCTCTGTTTCTGAGACTGAGTGTTGGCGCCAGCGCAGGATTCGTAGACTCTCACGACAGCAAAACTGGTGCGGCACCTGGACCGATTCAGCGACCATTGAGGGTCTCGCACCGGCGCCACATGGAACACAATCGATTCCAATGAAAAACGGTGCGGGATTGGCCGGGTCCGTGATTGACACTCGGGAGGCTGACAAGCTGCAGTCGCACATAAAAGGACAAGTGAACCACAGCGGCGGGAACTCGGCCCATTGTGGGAAGAGAATGGCGGATGCCAGGGTGAATACCGGGTTGGGGACGCTAATAAAATGCCAATGGCGTTTGCTGCATGTGTGGAGTGGAAAGCATTGAGAGGTGAATTGCAATTGGGTGCGAAATCGGCGCCCGCCGCGATTTCTGGGTCGGAAGCGATTCCCTGCCCAATCGGGTTCCCGATTTCGGCGTCGGCCAACGCAGAATCCCACCATAGCTTGGCTGGGTCTTTGAAAAAGGGAAGGATTAGTTTGAGTCCAGCTCCAGTAAATATTGGACTGATCGAGTTTCTATGTCTAAAACCAAGGATTGTGATACCTTGCTCGATTAGAGTCACTTACACCCAGAATGCCTTTCTTTTTTTTTTATAAATGTTTTTATTCAGTTTTCATATTTTATATTGAACAAATTACAAATTGTTAGGAGAGGAAAAGAACAAAAAAAAACAAACAAACACGCAAAAATTAACATACATATTTACAGGTAAGCATCTTCGTAGTAGTAACTGCGCCCGCCCCCCCCCCCCCCCCCCCCCTCAACATGTTTATTTAGTTTGGTTTTGGGCCTTAGCTAGCCATCGAACCCCCGTACCGAACCTGTAGCCCCCCCCCCCTCCCGCTACCTTCCCCCGACTATTCTTCCTCTTGTACATTGGCCACAAATAGGTCCCGGAACAGTTGCATGAATGGCTCCCACGTTCTGTGGAAGCCGTCGTCCGACCCTCGGATGGCAAATTTGATTTTCTCCATTTGGAGAGATTCCGAGAGGTCGGACAGCCAGTCCGCAGCTCTGGGCGGTGCTGCTGACCGCCAGCCAAACAGGATTCTACGGCGGGCGATCAGGGAGGCAAAGGCAAGGGCGTCCGCCCTCCTCCCCAGGAATAGATCTGGCTGTTCTGAAACCCCGAAGACCGCCACTATCGGGCATGGCTCCACCCTCACTCCCACCACTTTGGACATAACCTCGAAGAAGGCTGTCCAGTACTCCACGAGTCTGGGGCAAGACCAGAACATGTGGGCGTGGTTGGCCGGGCCTCTTTGGCACCGTTCACATCTGTCTTCCACCTCCGGGAAGAACCTACTCATACGGGTTCTTGTAAAGTGGGCTCTATGTACCACTTTTAGTTGCGTCAGGCTGAGCCTTGCGCACGTGGAGGTGGAGTTGACCCTATGCAGTGCTTCGCTCCAGAGTCCCCACCCTATCTCCATCCCCAGGTCGTCCTCCCATTTCCTTCTTGTTGCGTCCAGTACGGTGTCGTCCCTATCTACCAGTCGGTCATACATGTCACTACAGTTCCCTTTCTCTAGGATACTTGCGTCCAGTAGGTCTTCCAGTAGTGTCTGTCGTGGCGGTTGTGGGTACGTCCTTGTCTCCTTTCGTAGGAAGTTTTTGAGCTGCAGGTACCGTAGCTCGTTCCCCCCAGCTAGCTGAAATTTCTCTGTCAGTTCGTCCAGTGTTGCGATCCTGTCGTCCGTGTATAGGTCCCTGACTGTCAGTGTCCCCCCGTCCTGCCTCCACCTTTTGAAGGTGGCGTCAGTCAGTGCTGGTGTGAACCTATGGTTGTTGCAGATGGGAGCCCTGTTCGACATTTTGGTCAGGCCAAGTTGCTGCCGCAGTTGGTTCCAGGATTGGAGGGTGGCTGTCACCACTGGGCTGCTGGAGTGTTTTTTGGGTGGGGATGGGAGTGCTGCCGTGGCGAGGGCCCGGAGGGAGGTTCCCATGCAGGAGGCCTCCTCCGCACGCACCCACTCAGCCTCTGGCTCCTGGATCCATCCCCTTACTCGCTCGGCTGTTGCTGCCCAGTGGTAGAATTGTAGATTCGGGAGGGCTAGCCCTCCCCTGGTTTTTGTTTTTTGTAAGACCTTCTTTGGGATCCTAGCATTTTTACCCCCCCATACGAACGCCATGATGAGTTTGTCCAGCGCTTTGAAAAAGGCCTTGGGGATGTAGATCGGAATGGATCTAAACAGGAAGAGGAACCTGGGCAGTACGTTCATTTTGATCGTCTGAACTCTCCCCGCGAGGGAGAGCGGGAGTGTGTTCCATCTTTGCAGGTCCTTTTTAACTTCCTCCGTCAGGCTGGTGAGGTTCCATTTGTGGATCCCTTCAGAATGCCTTTCTAACTGCTCGAATGAACTGTAATATTCCGATGATTTACCTTTGAGATAAACTATGATCTTGCTAAGTCTGAGAGTTGCAGTCACAATTCAGCAAATTCTCACCGGGCCCAAAGGAGACGGGATCAGATAGCCCTCTAATGAATCACAGCTGGCTTTTGTGCGTTTAAATGAAAGTTATTGACCTGGTAGTTTCTTCTGTCACCACAATATTTGCTGACTGTCAGATGTAATATTCAGTAAGGCTATTCTTTAATTGTCGGCAATTAGACACACATTAAATATTGGTTAACACTGTGTTAACAGGCTGTGATTTTGCAAGGGTTTTAATTAGGGTTGCATTGATAACAGATCTAAACGTTATTTTTTTTGCGGCGTAAATCTAGACCACCTGCAATGAGTGGCTGGTCTTAATTCGGCATCAATCTGTTGTGCCTTGCAGTTGAGTGAAGATTGGTGTAATGTTTAATGCTGGCTGACTGATCTCCCAATGCAGCGAGCACAGTGAAATGTGGCAAGCTTCCACCGGGCCAGTGTGCTTATTGTCACAGCCTGGGAGCCAACACACAGTAAGACTGGCCATCCCGTGAAGTATGGGCTGACCCCAGGCCCACCCATCGACTGGGTCGACTTGGAAAAAGTCCAAAGGAACTAGAGCAAAATGAAAAGGGCAGCACGGCCGCGCAGTGGTTAGCACTGCTGCTCATGGTGCCGAGGACCCAGGTCACTGTCTGTGTGGGGTTTGCACATTCTCCCCGTGTCTGCGTGGGTCTCACCCTCACAACCCAAAGGTGGATTGGCCGCGCTAAATTGCCCCTTAATTGGAAGAAAAGAATTGCACACTCTAAATGTCTGGGCAGCACGGTGGCACAGTGGTTAGCGCTGCTGCCTCACAGCGCCAGGGACCCGGGTTATCCGTCCTCAGGTGATTGTCTGTTTCCTCCGGGTGCTCCGGTTTCCTCCCACAGTCCAAAGATGTGCAGGTGAGGTGGATGGGCCATAAACAATTGCCCTTAGTGTCCTAAAATGTGCAGGTTAGGTGGGGTTACGGGGATAGGGTGGGAGAGTGGGCCTAGGTAGGGTGCTCTTTCAGAGGGTCGGTGCTGACTCGATGGGCCGAATGGTCTCCTTCTGCACTGTAAGATTTCTATGACACTGAAGGAAGTTTTCAGCTGTGCTCAAAGCCTGGCTGGATGAGGTGAGCTTATGTCCAAGAGATCAAACACGATGGGTAAGAGGGTCCTCCTGCCCCGTCAAGCCTGCCCCACATCATCTCAGCCCAAAGTAGCTGCCCCTTATTCCGAGACAATTGGCAAAAGAGTCAGAGGGCGGGATTCTCCGGCAACGTCCGCCCGGTGACAGCAAATTCCCGTCCGAGGTCAATAGACCTTTACACGGTCTGCATCCCGCCCGTGGCAATCTGGCGGTGAGGGGCGTGGAAGAATCCAGCCCTGGGTGGCAAAGAGAATGTTTGTGGGCAACAAGGTGTTGCGATCTAGAAGGTGCTGCGGAAAGGGCCTCAGGAACTTTCAACAGGGAATTGGAGATATCATTCAGAATGCAAACTTGACAGGACGGTGGGGAAGGGGCGTGCGATTTAATGAATAGCTCTTTCAAAGGGCTGGTATTGAGATGATGGGCCAAATGACCACCTTTGTGCAGTAAGATTCTACGACTGTTTTCAACCAAATACCAGAATAATCTTTTATAATAATCTTTATTATTGTCACAAGTAGGCTTACATTAACACTGCAATGAAGTTACTGTGAAAATCCCCTAGTCGCCACATTCTGGCGCCTGTTCGGGTACACAGAGGGAGAATTCAGAATGTCCAAATTACCGAACAGCACGTCTTTCGGGACTTGTGGGAGGAAACCGGAGCACCCGGAGGAAACCCACGCAGACACGGGGAGAACGTGCAGACTCCGCACAGACAGTGACCCAAGCCGGGAATCGAACCCGGGTCCCTGGAGTTGTGAAGCAGTATTGTCAGATTGTCTAAAGTCAGCTGTAATCTGCTTTATTTTTCAACATCACATGCTTAAACTTGATTAAAGTATCTCCCAGCCTTCTCCGCCACCCATCTTCAGCCCTCTCCAATCCAGACCTTTTTAACTCTCCCCCCACCCCCTCTCTCCAGCCCCTCCCGCCACGGCTGTTACACTAACAATTGCCCGTTCTGTCACCTCACCTTTTGCTACCTCCTGCCGTCAGTTTAACTGCTCCAATTTAAGGCCTTGTCTTCGTGGAAGATAAATGTCCCCAAACTTTTATCTCTTTGTCCTTGGCAACACACGTCTGCCCCTCCCCACCACCCGAACCAATCGGTGGGGAAACAACATGACAAATGCAGGCAGCCTTTCAACATGACAGGGCTTAATGTGGCAAAATGAATATACGTCTGTGGAGTAAATTAATGTCTCAAACATCTGTGCTGTTTGCAAAATACAGGCACCTAGAGAACCATCAGTCTTAGACAATCGCAGCCAAAGCGGGGAAGGGGCTGGGCAGGTAGGAGAAGAGAGGGGAGTGAGAATGTCGGGGGGGGGGGGTGGGGGGGGGGGGTGGGGGTGGGAAGGGGGGGGAGGGGGGGGAAGGAAGGGGGACAGGGCAGAACCTCAGCGAGGAGAAGTAGCTTGTTAGGTGAATTGGTCATTCTGAATTCCCCCTCAATGTATCCGAACGCTGTGGACCTCGGTGAGTGGGGTTCAATGCCAGAGAGTTAAACACGGGGCTGGGGTGAGGAATTAGAGGCAGCTGTCAACTGAGGAATTCGGGACACAACAACAACAACAACCTGCATTCATATAGTGCCCATAAGATAGCAGAATGTCCACGTGGCACTTCACAGAAACGTTATCGATTAAAACCTGATGTTGAGTCACAGAAGGTGATGATAGGGTGATTGACGATTAAATTAGAGCCAAAGGGGAAGGTTATAAGCAGCATGTTAGAGGAGCAGAGGGGCGGCAAGGTTTATTATATAATAATAATAATCTTTATTGTCACAAGTAGGCTGACATTAACACTGCAATGAAGTTACTGTGAAAAGCCCCTAGTCGCCACATTCCGGCGCCTGTTCGGGTCACAGAGGGAGAATTCAGAATGTCCAATTCACCTACAAGCACGTCTTTCGGGACTGTGGGAGGAAACCGGAGCTCCCGGAGGAAACCCACACAGACACGGAGAACGTGCAGGCTCCGCACAGACAGTGACCCAAGTCGGGAATCGAACCTGAGACCCTGGAGCTGTGAAGCACTATTTACTTGTTGTGGGGGGGGGGGGGGGGGGGGGGGGTGTCCTGGAGCTGAGGGATCTGACAGCTGGTGGCTCAGTCCCCAATGGCGGAATGGTTAAAACTGGGACTGTGAAGGAGGTTGAAATTCCCAGGCCCGAGAGGGTTGTGGGGCTGGAGGAGGAGGTTACGGATGTGGGGGAGAGAGAGGGTGGGGGGGGGGGGGGGGAGGCGGAGGGGGTGGTGGGGGGGGACTCGAGCCGCTGCTTTGCTGGGAACGAATGGGTGTTTGTCACGGGCAGCTCAGATTTGAAAGATATCGAGCTTGTGGAAGGTGGGAGATGGGCAGGAGAGCATTGGATCGATCCAGTCTGGAGGTAACGACAGAAAAAGAAAGTTGCCGCAGTCCCTGATGACATTTTCCTCTTCGAGGGGGGGAGAGCTGACTGGCGGTGATTTAACCTGAGGGTCGCCACACCTCAGGCGAGGGGCAAGGTTGGGAAGGGGGGGGGGGGTCTTCATGAATAACCTCCACCGGTACAGGGATTGAACCCACGCTGCTGGCCACACTCTGCATCACTAACCAGCTGTCCAGCCAACTGAGCTAAACCAGAACTGGGTGAGGGCTTCTGCAGTAGAAGAGCTGTGGCAGTACAGGAGATGGAAATAGGCATTTCAGAGTCACATGGGATTGCAAGGTTACGAAGTGTAAAAGTGAGATCTATAGATTTAAATGGGGATTTCAAGCCAAAGGTCGTGCCTGGATTTTTATGGTTTGAAAGAATTATATATTTTAAATTTATCAATTTGATTAGAACGAACCAAAGTTCACCCCTCCAGTCACGGCTGTCTGGACAGAGCAGGACATGGAGATGTGACTGGTTACTCTGTCTGAACAGACAATAACTGTGAGACTATCTCTGAATAGTTACTACCTAATTAGGAATAATCTGCCTAAAATGCATTCTGAGTTGACAGGCGATTGTTTCGTTTTCTTAATGGAAAAGGAATCAAAATGGTTTCAAGTATTTATTTTTTAATTAGTGAGAGCAGATTGTGAAGTTCAGTGATGATGTGAGACTGCTTTAGGTGAGAATTTGTGTAGGTGACAGGCAGCAGATTCCGATCTTCTCTCATTCCCTCGACTGTCTCCATCTTCCTGCCTCATGGAACTAATTAGTGCCGGCCCTTCTCAACGGGCAGGGCTGGGCAGGGCTGGGTGGGACTGGGCAGGGCTGGGCGGGGCTGGGCAGGGCTGGGCAGGGCTGGGTGGGGCTGGGCGGGGTGAGCGGAGCTGGGCAGGGCTGGGTGGGGCTGGGCAGGGCTGGGTGGGGCTGGGCGGGGTGAGCGGGGCTGAGCGGGGCTGATCGGGGCTGGGCGGGGCTGGGCGGGGATGGGCGGGGCTGGGCAGAGCTGGGCAGGGCTGGGCAGGGCTGGGCGGGGATGGGCGGGGCTGGGCAGGGCTGGGCAGGGCTGATCGGGGCTGAGCGGGGCTGATCGGGGCTGAGCGGGGCTGATCGGGGCTGATCGGGGCTGGGTGGGGTTGATCGGGGCTGGGCGGGGCTGATCGGGGCTGAGCGGGGCTGATCGGGCCTGATCGGGGCTGAGCGGGGCTGAGCGGGGCTGATCGGGGCTGATCGGGGCTGGGTGGGGTTGATCGGGGCTGGGCGGGGCTGAGCGGGGCTGAGCGGGGTTGATCGGGGCTGATCGGGGCTGGGTGGGGTTGATCGGGGCTGGGCGGGGCTGAGCAGGGCTGACCGGGGCTGAGCGGGGCTGATCGGGGCTGATCGGGGCTGATCGGGCCTGATCGGGGCTGAGCGGGGCTGAGCGGGGCTGATCGGGGCTGAGCGGGGCTGGGCGGGGCTGATCGGGGCTGATCGGGGCTGATCGGGGCTGATCGGGGCTGGGTGGGGTTGATCGGGGCTGGGCGGGGCTGAGCAGGGCTGACCGGGGCTGAGCGGGGCTGATCGGGGCTGATCGGGGCTGATCGGGCCTGATCGGGGCTGAGCGGGGCTGAGCGGGGCTGATCGGGGCTGAGCGGGGCTGATCGGGGCTGAGCGGGGCTGAGCGGGCCTGATCGGGGCTGGGCGGGGCTGGGTCCGGCTGGGCGGGGCTGGGTCCGGCTGGGCGGGGCTGGGTCCAGCTGGGCGGGGCTGGGCGGGGCTGATCGGGGCTGGGCGGGGCTGATCGGGCCTGATCGGGGCTGGGCGGGGCTGGGTCCGGCTGGGCGGGGCTGGGTCCGGCTGGGCGGGGCTGGGTCCAGCTGGGCGGGGCTGGGCGGGGCTGGGCGGGGCTGATCGGGGCTGAGCGGGGCTGAGCGGGGCTGAGCGGGCCTGATCGGGGCTGGGCGGGGCTGGGCAGGGCTGGGCGGGCCTGATCGGGGCGGGGCGGGGCTGGGCAGGGCTGGGCAGGGCTGGGTCCGGCTGGGCGGGGCTGGGCGGGGCTGGGTCCGGCTGGGCAGTGCTGAGCGGGCCTGATCGGGGCAGAGCGGGGCTGGGCGGGGCTGAGCAGGTCTAGGCGGGGCTGGGCGGGGCTGGGTGGGGCTGGGCGGGGCTGGGCAGGGCTGGGCGGGGCTGGGCAGGGCTGAGAGGGGCTAGGCGGGGCTGGGTGGGGCTAGGTGGGGCTGGGTGGGGCTGGGCGGGGCTGGGCAGGGCTAGGCGGGGCTGGGCGGGGCTGGGCAGGGCTGGACGGGGCTGGGCAGGGCTGGGTGGGGCTAGGCAGGGCTGGGCGGGGCTGGGCGGTGCTGAGCGGAGCTGGGTGGGGCTGGGCGGGGCTGGGTGGGGCTGGGTGGGGCTGGGTGGGGCTGAGCAGGGCTGGGTGGGGCTGGGTGGGGCTGGGTGGGGCTGGGCAGGGCTGGGTGGGGCTGGGCAGGGCTGGGTGGGGCTGGGTGGCGCTGGGCGGGGCTGGGTGGGGCTAGGCAGGGCTGGGTGGGGCTGGGTGGGGCTAGGCAGGGCTGGGTGGGGCTGGGTGGGGCTGGGCGGGGCTGGGTGGGGCTGTGTGGGGCTGGGTGGGGCTGGACAGGGCTGGGCGGGGCTGGACAGGGCTGGGTGGGGCTGGGTGGGGCTGAGCAGGGCTGGGTGGGGCTGGGTGGGGCTGGGCAGGGCTGGGTGGGGCTGGACAGGGCTGGGCGGGGCTGGGTGGGCTGGGCGGGGCTGAGCAGGGCTGGGCGGGGCTGGGCGAGGCTGGGCAGGGCTGGGTGGGGCTGGGTGGGGCTGGGCGGGGCTGGGTGGGGCTGGGTGGGGCTGGGTGGGGCTGAGCAGGGCTGGGTGGGGCTGGGTGGGGCTGGGTGGGGCTGGGCAGGGCTGGGTGGGGCTGGGTGGCGCTGGGCGGGGCTGGGTGGGGCTAGGCAGGGCTGGGTGGGGCTGGGTGGGGCTGGGCAGGGCTGGGTGGGGCTGGGTGGGGCTGAGCAGGGCTGGGTGGGGCTGGGTGGGGCTGGGCAGGGCTGGGTGGGGCTGGACAGGGCTGGGCGGGGCTGGGTGGGCTGGGCGGGGCTGAGCAGGGCTGGGCGGGGCTGGGCGAGGCTGGGCAGGGCTGGGTGGGGCTGGGTGGGGCTAGGCAGGGCTGGGCAGGGCTGGGTGGGGCTGGGTGGGGCTGGGCAGGGCTGGGTGGGGCTGGGTGGGGCTGGACAGGGCTGGGCGGGGCTGGGTGGGGCTGAGCAGGGCTGGGCGGGGCTGGGCAAGGCTGGGTGGGGCTGGGTGGGGCTGGGCGGGGCTAGGCAGGGCTGGGCGGGGCTGGGCGGCACTGAGCGGAGCTGGGTGGGGCTGGGCGGGGCTGGGTGGGGCTGGGTGGGGCTGGGTGGGGCTGGGTGGGGCTGAGCAGGGCTGGGTGGGGCTGGGTGGGGCTGGGCAGGGCTGGGTGGGGCTGGGTGGCGCTGGGCGGGGCTGGGTGGGGCTGTGTGGGGCTGGGCGGGGCTGGGCGGGGCTGTGTGGGGCTGGGTGGGGCTGGGTAGGGCTGGGCGGGGCTGGGTGGGGCTGGGTGGGGCTGGGCGGGGCTGTGTGGGGCTGGGTGGGGCTGGGTAGGGCTGGGCGGGGCTGGGTGGGGCTGGGCGGGGCTAGGCAGAGCTGGGTGGGGCTGGGCAGGGCTGGGTGGGGCTGGGCGGGGCTGGGTGGGGCTGAGCGGAGCTGGGTGGGGCTGGGCGGGGCTGGGTGGGGCTGGGCGGGGCTGGGTGGGGCTAGGCAGGGCTGGGCAGGGCTGGGTGGGGCTGGGTGGGGCTGGGCAGGGCTGGGTGGGGCTGGGTGGGGCTCGCCAGGCTGGGCGGGGCTGGGTGGGCTGGGCGGGGCTGGGTGGGGCTGAGCAGGGCTGGGCGGGGCTGGGCAAGGCTGGGTGGGGCTGGGTGGGGCTGGGCGGGGCTGGGTGCGGCTAGGCAGGGCTGGGCAGGGCTGGGTGGGGCTGGGTGGGGCTGGGCAGGGCTGGGTGGGGCTAGGCAGGGCTGGGCGGGGCTAGGCAGGGCTGGGTGGGGCTAGGCAGGGCTGGGCGGGGCTAGGCAGAGCTGGGCGGGGCTGGGCGGGGCTGGTGTGGCTGGGTGGGGCTGGGTGGGGCTGGGTGTGGCTGGGCAGGGCTGGGTGGGGCTGGGCAAGGCTGGGTGGGGCTGGGCGGGGCTGAGCAGGGCTGGGTGGGGCTGGGCAGGGCTGGGCGGGGCTGAGCAGGGCTTGGTGGGGCTGGGTGGGGCTGAGTGGGGCTGGGCGGGGCTGGGCAGGGCTGGGCGGGGCTGGGTGGGGCTGGGTGGGGCTGGGTGGGGCTGATCAGGGCTGGGCAGGGCTGGGCAGGGCTGGGTGGGGCTAGGCAGAGCTGGGCAGGGCTGGGCAGGGCTGGGTGGGGCTGGGTGGGGCTGATCAGGGCTGGGCGGGGCTGGGTGGGGCTGGGCAGGGCTGGGTGGGGCTAGGCAAAGCTGGGCAGGGCTGGGCGGGGATGGGCGGGGCAGCTGGGTGCTATTTCTTACATTTCTATCGCACTCTTATCCACCAAAGCCCTTTGCAACCTTTGAGGCACTTTTGAGGCGTGGTCTCCTGTTGGGATGTAGGAACCTCAAAACCAATTTGTGCACAGCAAGCTCCCACAAACAGCGTCCTCTGCCACCTAGAAGGGCAAAGGCAGCAGATGCCTGGGAGCCCCACCACCTGGAGGTTCCCCTCCAAGTCACTCACCATCCTGACTGGGAAATATATCGGCCGTTCCTTCACTGTCGCTGGATCAAAATCCTGGAACTCCCTCCCTAACAGCACAGTGGGTATGCCTGCACCTGAAGGACTGCAGCGGTTCAAGAAGGCGGCTCACCACCACCTTCTCAAAGGACCATTAGGGATGGGCAATAATTGTTGGCCGAGCCAGTGACACTGACTTCCCACGAATAACAGGAGCGCTGTTGAAAGGGATTCCAGTGAGAGTTGGGATCCGAGGGGATGGTCAGGCCTCTCAGTAAGGATGCAGATCAGAACAGGGAATGCAATATTGGCGGGGTGGGGGGTGTCAGCAAGGGGGAAGTGGGGAGGAGGAACGGACGCGGTGATAAATGTCCCTTCGGCAAGGTTCAGTTTTAGAGTAGTTAGGTTTGTGAAAATTCCAGAACATACTGTCTCCAGCCTTCAGTTTGAAGTGTTTGGTCACTCCATTTCCCAAGCTGCTGCCTTGGTTTGTATTCAGGATTCAGTGCTGGAGGGTGAGGAGTTTTAGCTAATGAATGGACGGCACGGCGGCATAGTGGTTAGCACTGATGCCTCACAGCTCCAGGGTCCCGGGTTCGATTCCGGCTTGGGTCACTGTCTGTGTGGAGTCTGCACATTCTCCCCGTGTCTGCGTGGGTTTCCTCCGGGTGCTGAGGTTTCCTCCCACAGTCCAAAGATGTGCAGGTTAGGTGGATTGGCCATGCTAAATTGCCCCATGGTGTCCAACGGTTAGGTGGGTTATGGGGATAGGGGAGTGGGCTTGGGTCGGGGCTCTTTCGAAGGGACAGTGCAGATTCGATGGGCTGAATGGCCTCCTTCTGCACTGTAGGGATTCTCTGATTTATGAATCTAGCTGATATAATAAGGAGCCTCTTCAATCCATTCAGTTGTGAATGGACAGCATTCAGAGGAAAGCCTCAGATTTGGTTTATCTGAAGTGAAAACTCGGGTCTTTTTCAGCTTTTTGAAGGCCTTGGATTAGTTTAATATTCCCTGAAAATTGGGCTTTTCCGATCAGATTAGTGAGAGCTGGACCTCTCTTCTAGGAATAGGGCAGCAACGAGGGTTTTACAGCACAAAGCAGATTGACACTAACGCTCTGATTTTCATGTCTGCCTGTCGGTGATTTAAATCACCAGTTACTCAAAGTATCAATAGAACAAAATGAGCTGTATAGAATTTACGAGATCGGTGTAACAGGGTGGATGGAATTCAATAGGGATCATTGTAAATAATGGCGCTGCTTTGAGAGCCTTTTAGCATTAACATTCTTCCAGTGCTGAGGGTCCGACAATATTGGAGACCCTGGGGGTGACTTTCCGATCGAGCTGTTATGTCGGGAGAGTTTCAGGATGGTCCAGCAACGGGATTAACGCTGGGCGCACAACATTGCGCCATGTTCCCCCCGGGTGATCAGGGACATGGCAGGGCAGTGGACTGGCAGTGGACGTGGCAGCGACAGCCTGGGAGTGCGTCGTTCAAAACTGGCAATTTGGGGGAGGGGGCCCTGATGCCAATGATTGGAGGGGACACTTTGCCAACATGAAAGGGAGGGGGCCTTTGTCAGCAAGAAGCGGGGGATGGGGGAGTGGGGTGGACGAGTCTGTAGCATTATTCTGAGATCAGGGCGCCCTTTACTCTGAGGATCCGGCCTTGCTGGTATTGGCCTTGCCGGCCTTGCTGGACCCGCACCCCTCGTTGATGGTGCAGATCACCCCGAGTTCCCCCCCCCCCCCCCCCCCCCCCCCCCTGCCAAAAATTATTAAATGCGGGTTGATCGCGATCGGATTCACGTCGGAACAGCTGGTGGGGTTTGCACCGATTTGCGAGCCTGAATTGAGAGTTTTGTGAAAATCCTGCCACCTGTATTTATCAGCGGAACGTCTGTTTCTGGCTTGTCTGTGATTCCCCTCACAGCTGAATGGCATGCTGGCTCTCACAGCTCCGGACTACTCACAGAGAACAGTGAGTCAGTGACCTGGGGCCTACGGAGTAGCAGTGGGCAACGTACGGCGGCCCATCTGGGTTCTGAGTGTGGCTCCCACGAGACGATTTGTTGAACGTCGCAGGGTCATAGAATCATAGAATTTACAGTGCAGAAGGAGGCCATTTGGCCCATCGAGTCTGCACCGGCCCTTGGAAAGAGCACCCTACTAAAGCCCATGCCTCCACCCTACCTCCGTTAGCCAGTAACCCCACCTAACCTTTTTGGACACTAAGGGGCAATGTAGCTTGGCCAATCCACCCAACCTGCACGTCTTTGGACTGTGGGAGGAAACCGGAGCACCCGGAAGAAACCCACGCAGACACGGGGAGGACATGCAGACTCCGCACAGACAGTGACCCAAGCCGGGAATCTAACCCAGGTACCTGGCGCTGTGAAGCAACAGTGCTAACCACTGTGCTACCGCGCCGCCATATTCCGCTGACTTCTGTGCCGTTTTTATTTTCCTGCCAGTATGGCTGAAGTGATTCGCACGTAAAGCGAGGGCGAGTGAATTGAGGGGCGCGCTGATTGCTCACAACATTGACTGTGAGAACCGAGCGCTCCCTCTGTGTCCAAAGTGGAAATATTAATTTAGTTGCCACCATTTGATGTTGATGACAGTTCCATTAATACAGAAACGATTCAGCATTTTCTACAAATCGTTCTGAAATATTCGGCGCGTATTAAATATATTTAATCTTATTCACGGGGTCACGGTTAATGAACAAACCCCGATTTATTTCAATCTTGCGGCTCCCTGAGATGGAGGAGGGTCCCTCGTGTCCCCCACTCACTCGCCCGGGTTGCCCATCGCTGATGTGGAGACAGGGGGAGAGAAAGTTGGAGAAGGTATTTGACATTAAATTGGATGAAGCCGATCTGAAGTAGAGGATCAGTGGAACCTGAGCATCGACTCTATTTACACAGCAGGCCTAGTATTTTCATTCTATTTTCTGTGTTTGACAAAGCTGATGAGATTTACATTTAAATAAATCTGGTGGCATTAAAACTCTCAATATGCGGAAATACGACGGCATGGTAAACAGATTTAGGTTGCGAACAATACTAATTCCTTATTTGGCTTCTAATCCTGGCCGTCAACAAACAGCCAGCAATGCGTGTCGGCCACAGAACCTCGTATTTTATTTAGAAAGTGGCGGCTTTTGCTACAAACTCATTGGAAGGCAGCTCTGGTTATTTATTATTGAACGCGTTCTAACCGGAAAAGGTCAAAGTCTTCATTCAATCACGTTGATGGGATTTGCGAGCGCAGGAGGCGTTCGTCATTCCTCCTTCCTGCCCTTTCTTCCCCAATGTGCTGACTCCAGCTCGGGCACCTAGTTGGTGACATGACACCCAAACGCCATCTCGACAGGGAACAAGGTCCAGAATTTAAGCATTAGTTCAACAGCATTGGTCAGCGGGTTTAACTGACTCGGCTGACATTGGGACACAGGAAATAGGAGCGGGAGTTGACCATTCAGTCCATTGAATCGGCTCTGCCATTGGTATGAACAGGGCTGATATTACCCTTCAATCCATTCTTCCGCCCGCTCCCCGTATCCCTTAATTCCGTTGGGGGGGGGGTGGGGGGGGGGGGAATTTGTCCAACCCAGCCTTAAACATATTCAATGATGGTGGGATAGATGAGGAGAGATTGAGTCGTTTACATAGAACATAGAACAGTACAGCACAGAACAGGCCCTTCGGCCCTCGATGTTGTGCCGAGCAATGATCACCCTACTCAAACCCACATATCCACCCTGTACCCGTAACCCAACAACCCCCCCCCCCCATTAACCTTACCTTTTAGGACACTACGGGCAATTTAGCATGGCCAATCCACCTAACCCGCACATCTTTGGACTGTGGGAGGAAACCGGAGCACCCGGAGGAAACCCACGCACACACGGGGAGGACGTGCAGACTCCGCACAGACAGTGACCCAGCCGGGAATCGAACCTGGGACCCTGGAGCTGTGAAGCATTTATGCTAACCACCATGCTACCGTGCTGCCCCTTAGGATTGTATTCGCTGAAGTTGAGAAGAATGAGGGGGGGATATCAGAGAAACCTATATAATTCTAACAGGACTGGACAGGGTAGATGCAGGAAGGATGTTCCCGGTGGTGGGTGTGTCCACTCTGTCACAGTCTGAGGATACGGGGCAGACCATTGAGGACGGAGATGAGGAGACGTTTCTTCACCCAGAGAGTGGTCGGCCTGTGGAATTCATTACCGCATGCAGTAGTTGAAGCCAAACATTGTACGTTTTCAAGAAGCAGTTAGATATAGCACTGAGGGCGAAGGGGATCAAAGAATATGGGGGAAAGTGGGATTAGGCTATTGAGTTGGATGATGATAATGAATGGGGGAGCATGCTCGAAGGGCTGAATGGCCCCCTCCTGCTCCTATTTTCTATGTTTCGATGTTAACTCTCTGGGGTTGAGAATTCCAAAGATTCACAACCCTTGGAGTGAAGAGATTTCTCCTCATCTCACCCCTCAGCAATCAGCCCCCTTATACTGAGACTCTGCCCCCCCCCCCCACCCCCCCCACCCACCCCCCCGTGTTTTATTCTCCCCAACCCGCGGAATCAATCTCGTGGCATCTACCTTGTCAAACACACCAGAATCTTCTCAGTTTCAATGAAATCCCCATTAATTATTCTAAACTCCAGAGATTATAAACCCAATTTATTTAACCTCTCATCATAGGGCAGCCCCTTAATCCCAGGGGCCAATCGAGTGAACCTTCACCGCTACACATCCAAACAGGGATATTGTTCTTGAAGGTGGAGACCTAAACTGCTCAGAATATTCCACAGCCGGTGTCTGACCCAAACCCTGCCCAACTGTAGTGGGAATTATTCCTGATACAACGTGCCATTTCCCTTCCTAACTGCTTGCTTCACCTGAATGTCATCATCATCAAATGAAGATGCATTACACATTGTTTCTTTATCTAAGTCATGAATATAGATTGTAAATAGCAGAGGCTCTAGCACTGATCCTTGAGGCAGTCTACTATTCACTACCTGCCCACTTGAAAAAAAACCTTGTTTATGCCTACTCTCTGTTTTCTATCCTTTACCCAACCATCTACCCATGAGAACATATTGCAGGTTAGGGTACAAGACAGTTATGTTATGACTTGCAAAATCCTACCAACTGTCCTGGCTTGAGACAATTCACACCTCTTTAACCTGTGATTACACCTCTCCCTGGATCTGTAAAGATTTGATTACCTGCAAATGCCTGCATTCCAAGCATTGTCCAGCATCTCTGACTTTGTCTATATAAATGTTTCTGGAACATACCTCGCCATTCACCTGAGGAAGGAGCTGCGCTCTGAAAGCTCGTGTTTGAAACAAAGCTGTTGGACTTTAACCTGGTGTTGTAAGACTTCTTACTGCAATCCTGTGATGTGAGGTCTTGGCTGATTGGCTCATGATTGGAGATTTCATGCACAGGATATTGTGCCCCCCCCACCCCCTGCCTTGGCGAGTGAGCGATGAGCAGTCAGGAATACAAAGACAGATGTTTATGCAAATACCTTGTTGGAATTATACAGCAGGTCAGTTTACTGCAAAAGATCAACAGATCAAAGCGACATAACACACAGATAAAAAATGAGGCTGAATTAACATCCGTCTCCAACTAACCTTTCCCTCCTGTGTACCATACCTATTGCAATTGCTAATATTTTCAATATGAAATCATTCTGCATCTCGCAGTCAAAATCACGGTGGGAGATTATAATGCTAATTCTGGGCATGAATAATGCAAGACAGCCAGGAGATTGTGCTCAGTCCTTTTTCTCTGTTAGGTCACTGCAGTCAGTTGGTTAAGGTGTTTTCTGGGTTACGGATTGAGTTGAAGAATTGCATCGCAAAGCGCGTCCTCTGCTTTGTCCTTCTTTTTAAAAAAATAATTTTAATTCAAATTTTCAACAAATTTAAACCAACAAAACAAAGAAAAACAGTAACCCCCCCCAATACAAAAGCAATAAATTAACAAAAATAATTAGCATGAAACCACACACCCATCCCCCATAGCGGACATTGGCATTGGGGCGGTTCTGGCCCATGGATGGGACGATGGCACGGAACGCCCCATTGGCATTGGAGTGGTGCTGCCCATGGATGGGACGATGGCACGGAACGCCCCATTGGCATTGGGGTGGTGCTGCCCATGGATGGGACGATGGCACGGAACGCCCCATTGGCATTGGGGTGGTGCTGCCCATGGATGGGACGATGGCACGGAACGCCCCATTGGCATTGGGGTGGTGCTGCCCATGGATGGGACGATGGCATGGAACGACCCATTGCTTTTGCCTCGAGGGCCCCTGGCGAAGGCTGAGCAATGATACGCTCAAATTGAGAAGGAGGGCTTGGCGGTAATAATAAGAGTGAAGAACTTCCACCAGTATGTTTCTGGGAGGCACTTCCCTATTGTTACTGACCACAAGACCCTGCTCGGCTATTTAGGGAGGAAAAGGGAATCCCACCCATCCCATCAGCCAGAATTCAGCGTCGGGCACTTCGACTCGCCGAGTATGAATATTTATTTCACCACCGGCCGGGTACACTGATCACCATGCCGACCCTCTCAGCCGTCTACCGTTGCCCATGAGTTCACCGTCTCCACCGGTGGCGGATGAAGTGGGCGCAACTCTTTATTTTCTGAATTTCTTACCAGTAATGGCTGCCCAGGTACGAGCATGAACGCAGCGGGATCCGAGACTGACGAAAGTCCCCCACATGATTTTGAGCGACAGTATACAGGGGCCCCTTCCTGCAGGTCTACAGACTTTCACCCAGAGCTCTTGGAGCTCAGCGGGTTATATTGTGGGGAGAATGTGTGGTTATCTCTCCGCAGGGCCAGGAGTCCCCGCTGAAAGGCCTAGACAGTCATCACCCGGGCGACTCGAAGATGAAGATATTGGATCGTAGTTATGCCTGGTGGCCTGACATTGATGGGGACATTGAGAGGGTCGCCCAGCGCACCAGGAACCTCCGGTGGCCTCCCTTCATCCATGGGAATGGCTGGAATGTCTATGGGTACGACTGCACGCGGACTTCGCAGGATTGTTCATGTGGCCTTTATTTTCCTCGTCATCACAGACGCCCACTTGAAGTGGCTCGGTGTACTCGATGGCCTCAATGATGGCCAGGACCACTGTGGAAAATCTCCGGAGCTCGTTCAGCACCCATGAGATCCCTGAGTTCCTGATAAGGAACAATGGGACACCCTTCACAATTGAAGAGTTTCCCCCGTGAACGGAGCGAAGCAGCATCTGATACATTCGAATCGCCCTGTACCAGCCCTCCTCTCACAGCCTGGCGGAAAGGGTGCTCCAGACTTTCAAAAGGGGCTTAAAAAAGCAAACCACGGGCCCCATGGACATGCGGCTGGTGCAGTTCCTTTATAACAATCGCACAACACCACACGTGACGATGGGGGTAGTCCCTGCGGAGCTGCTGATGGGCCGAATAGAACCCGGTTGAGCCTCATGTTTCTGAACCTTGGGGGGAAAGTGGAGCTGCCGTAGGAGATGCAGAGTTGGCACCGTGCCAGGAGGATGCCAGGGCGGCTGATTCACTCGGGGGATGCGGTCTATGCCCGGAACTTGGACGGGGCACTTTGACCCCCAGGTGTGGTGCTGGAGAAATCGGGACTGGTCTCCTACAAAGTTAGGGTTCGTGTGAGAATTCAGCGGAAGTGTTTGGACCATCTCAAGAAGTGGGAGCCAGCACTACACGGCACCCAACTGGCAGCATTGACGTCCCGTCCATGCCAAGAACCACCCCTTAGCCAGGGGACCCAGCCGTATCGATCCCAGTGCCCGGACCAGCAGGAGGAGGGTGACTCCGGCTCGGAAATGGGTGCGGAGGTACCTGGGCAGGCGGACAACATCGTAGCTGAGATCTCGTTGAAATGTATACAATTGTGACGGGGGCCGGGACAGACCGGATTCAGGGATGTTGATTTCTCTGACGGTGGGGGGGGGGGGGGGGGGGGGGGGGGGGGGGGGGGGGGGGGGGGGGAGCATCGTTAGTGATAGGTGCCAAGTCAATCCTCAACAATGGGGCCTCACGGTAGCATGGTGGTTAGCATAAATGCTTCACAGCTCCAGGGTCCCAGGTTCGATTCCCGGCTGGGTCACTGTCTGTGTGGAGTCTGCACGTCCTCCCTGTGTCTGTGTGGGTTTCCTCCGGGTGCTCCGGTTTCCTCCCACAGTCCAAAGATGTACGGGTTAGGTGGATTGGCCATGCTAAATTGCCCGTAGTGTCCTAATAAAAGTAAGGTTAAGGGGGAGGTTGTTGGGTTACGGGTATAGGGTGGATATGTGGGTTTGAGTAGGGTGATCATGGCTCGGCACAACATTGAGGGCCGAAGGGCCTGTTCTGTGCTGTACTGTTCTATGTTCTATGTTCTAATAATTGATTCAGATCAGCCAAAATATAAGCTTGTGAAGACCGGGCTGTGAATTCAAACCGCCTCACCTGATGGCCATTCTCACTCCTGTCCAAGCTTCAATGTTAAATTGTGTGTGACACACATGCCCCCCGGTCTCTGTGGGGAAAGTGACGTTACCCTCTGAAGACTGTGGGGAGATGGAACTATAGATCTTTCAGACAAGCGCCTGGGAACAGCTCACCACATGGTGCCAGCTACCATTTGGAGAGTGAAATGTGATTGGGCTCACATGACTGCAGTTCTATTAGATTGATTTCACAGTTTTGACAAAGGCGCCTGGTAATTTGAAGATAAGCACAACATCAGTCTTTGTAAGAGAGGCTGGGAACACACTATTCATTTGCAGCTATTTGGGTTCCGAATGCACAGAAATGTTACGCACTGATAGACTTTAATTGTGTGACAATCAGCAGTTAAACAGCCAGATTGTGGCTAAAAAGACACCTTACAGATTGGGCTCTGGCTTCACAATCTTTGCCGAGTGAGTCGTGGAGTGAGTAAGGGCTGAAACAGCAGAGAAGGAGGCCACTCGGTCCCTCTTTTCGATGGGCGCAATTTCCTGCCAAAATTACAGAGTGACATCATTATCGGCAGTAAGATTGGTTCGATTCCCCGCCGACCCGTGCAATATGGGGGGGGGGGTCAGAATGGGGGTTAATATAGAAGATGTCAGAATGTGGGCTAATATGGGGGGGTTAATATGGGAGGGGGGTTAATATGGGGCGTTAATATGGGGGGGTTAATATGGGGGGTTAATATGGGGGGTTAATGTGGGGGGTTAATATTGGGGGGGGTTAATATGGGGGGTCAGTATGGGGGTTAATATGGGGCGTTAATATGGGGGGGTTAATATGGGGGGTTAATATGGGGGGTTAATGTGGGGGGTTAATATTGGGGGGGTTAATATGGGGGGTCAGTATGGGGGTTAATATGGGGGTTAATATTGGGGGGTTAATATGGAGGGGGGATTAATATGGGAGTTAATATGGGGGGGTTAATATGGGGGTGGTTAATATGGGGGGGTTAATTTGGGGGATCAGTATGGGGGTTAATATGGTCCAATGCAGACCCACCCCCAGTGCAGACCCAGTGCCTTTCCCCAGTGCAGACCCTACCCCAATGCAGACCCACCCCCAGTGCAGACCCTTCCCCCAGTGCATACCCATTCCCCAGTGCAAACCCTTCCCCAGTGCAGACCCACCCCCAGTGCCTTTCCCCAGTGCAGACCCTTCCCCCAGTACCTTTCCCCAGTGCAGACCCTTCCCCAGTGCAGACCCATTCCCCAATGCAGACCCTTCCCCCAGTGCAGAACCATTCCCCAGTGCAAAACCTTCCCCCAGTGCCTTTCCCCAGTGCAAACCCTTCCCCAGTGCCTTTCCCCAGTGCAGACCCATTCCCCAGTGCAGACCCTTTCCCCAGTGCAGACCCTTCCCCCAGTGCATACCCATTGCCCAGTGCAGACCCTTCCCCCAGTGCAGACCCATTCCCCAGTGCTTTTCCCCAATGCAGACCCTTCCCCCAGTGCAGAACCATTCCCAGTGCAGACCCATTCCCCAATGCAGACCCTACCCCCAGTGCAGACCCATTCCCCAGTGCAGACCCATTCCCCAGTGCTTTTCCCCAATGCAGACCCTTCCCTCAGTGCAGACCCACCCCCCGCTGCCTGCTGGTGATTGGATTTCTGCTTCCATTGCATCCTGTTTCAAATATTATTGTGGCCAGTAACCAAGAGTGTCTCCCTTTCAAGAGAAAGCAACGCGCCATTAATAACCGGGCGGCTAATCAGAGGGCAGCGTGATTGGGGATAGTCCCTGAAGCGCCGGCCAGCCCATTTCACACAGGAGCACCTTGTGTAAAGGAGCGGTACAGCAGTGAGGTGTTAACATAGAACATAGAACAGTACAGCACAGAACAGGCCCTTCAGCCCTCGATGTTGTGCCGAGCAATGATCACCCTACTTAAACCCACTTAACCCGTATACCCGTAACCCAACAATCCCCCCATTAACATTACACTACGGGCAATTTAGCATGGCCAATCCACCTAACCCTCACATCTTTGGACTGTGGGAGGGAACCGGAGCACCCGGAGGAAACCCACGCACACACGGGGAGGACGTGCAGACTCCACACAGACAGTGACCCAGCTGGGAATCGAACCTGGGACCCTGGAGCTGTGAAGCATTGATGCTAACCACCATGCTACCGTGAGGCCCTTCCCCACAGGGTCTGTTGTGAGGAGCATCAGTGCTTTGGGCAGAGGGAGGAGGCACATGGAGCAGGGAGAGACTCAACCAAATATAAACAGATTTTAAAAAACAGTAGCTAATGAGCAGAAACACATTTTGAATCAGGTCCCTGGGCTCCACATCAAACCTGAACAATATTTAGCTATTTCAAGCTCTCAATCAGTTCAGGTGAAATGTTAAGTGTTGTGTTTTGAAGTTGCAGCAATCAAGGTAAATTGGCCTATTTTATATTGTGCTGTTTAAATAAGCAAACAATACAGAGATTCTCTGCAATACCAGCTCCTTCTTTCAAAAACATGAGACAAAGCATCAAAACGTAAGCTCCTGTTACAGTTGGTAACACAGTGAAGTAGTAAAATCGTCATCCTCACTTGTAGAATTAAAGAGCAGTTACAGAATATAGAGATAGACCACTCAGGGTATCTGCATCCACTCACAGCAAGCAGCGCCTGAAAAAATCCCAGACCCATCAATATTCCTCCAATAGATGTCTCAGTGGCACTCCAACCTCCAGATCACAGATCTGAACATACAGGCTAGCCTCACACTCTGACAGTGCGGAACTCCCTCAGCACTGCACTGTCAGAGGGTCAGTACTGAGGGAGTGCTGCACTGTCAGAGGGTCAGTACTGAGGGAGTGCCGCACTGTCAGAGGGTCAGTACTGAGGGAGTGCTGCACTGTCGGAGTGTCAGTACTGAGGGAGTGCCGCACTGTCAGAGGGTCAGTACTGAGGGAGTGCCGCACTGTCAGAGGGTCAGTACTGAGGGAGTGCCGCACTGTCAGAGGGTCAGTACTGAGGGAATGCTGCACTGTCAGAGGGTCAGTACGGTGGGAGTGCTGCACTGTTAGAGGGTCAGCACTGAGTGAGTGCTGCACTGTCAGAGGGTCAGTACTGAGGGAGTGCTGCACTGTCAGAGGGTCAGTACTGAGGGAGTGCTGCACTGTCAGAGGGTCAGTACTGAGGGAGTGCTGCACTGTCAGAGGGTCAGTACTGAGGGAGCGCCGCACTGTCAGAGGGTCAGTACTGAGGGAGTGCCGCACTGTCAGAGGGTCAGTACTGAGGGAGTGCCACACTGTCAGAGGGTCAGTACTGAGGGAGTGCCGCATTGTCAGAGGGTCAGTACTGAGGGAGTGCTGCACTGTCAGAGGGTCAGTACTGAGGGAGTGCTGCACTGTCAGAGGGTCAGTACTGAGGGAGTGCTGCACTGTCAGAGGGTCAGTACTGAGGGAGTGCTGCACTTTCAGAGGGTCAGTACTGAGGGAGTGCCGCACTGTCAGAGGGTCAGTACAGAGGGAGTGCTGCACTGTCAGAGGGTCAGTACTGAGGGAGTGCCGCACTGTCAGAGGGTCAGTACTGAGGGAGTGCCGCACTGTCAGAGGGTCAGTACTGAGGGAGTGCTGCACTGTCAGAGGGTCAGTACTGAGGGAGTGCTGCACTGTCAGAGGGTCAGTACTGAGGGAGTGCTGCACTGTCAGAGGGTCAGTGCTGAGGGAGCGCCGCACTGTCAGAGGGTCAGTACTGAGGGAGTGCCGCACTGTCAGAGGGTCAGTACTGAGGGAGTGCTGCACTGTCAGAGGGTCAGTACTGAGGGAGTGCCTCACTGTCAGAGGGTCAGTACTGAGGGAGTGCTGCACTGTCAGAGGTACAGTACTGAGGGAGTGCCGCACTGTCAGAGGGTCAGTACTGAGGGAGTGCCGCACTGTCAGAGTGTCAGTACTGAGGGAGTGCTGCACTGTCAGAGGGTCAGTACTGAGGGAGTGCCGCACTGTCAGAGGGTCAGTACTGAGGGAGTGCCGCACTGTCAGAGTGTCAGTACTGAGGGAGTGCCTCACTGTCAGCATCTGTGGTGTTTTCTCTCCTGAATGCTCCTACGGAAGATCAGGGATAAACGGATCACCTCTTTGTGGGAGTGACACCTCGGCACCACAGCACAGGGAATTGAAAATGTCCAGACAGAAATAGCTCATTTTAAAACTGGTTAGCAGAGAAATGAGGTACAGAGGTGAATTGTCTCTTTTAGTCTATAAACGCCGCCATTTCTGCAGTCACCCATCGCACATCTAATTCATGATATCACCCAGAGCTCATAATTACCTGCAATGCAAGCCACATGTTTGGAATTTTAATGTTGATATTATCATTGTTCTCGCTACTGCACCATTTCAGAGCTGGCGGTCTGTGCACAGACCCAGGATTCACTTCTACATAATCGCTCACAGCCTCCACACATCAGCCCCCATCACCCCTCGACTGAGATTTCACCTTCTACCATGACCACACAAAGCCTCGGCCACCCACATGTGTGTCGTGCTGGCGTACGGGGATCGTATGGCGCACACAAGTGTGTGGGCTACGCGGAAGACGTGACGCATGGACACGCGCGCTGAAACGCGCCGAGTTCAGTTCACCCTTCCGTTCCTGTGTATTTGAAGTCCTTCTCTGCCAGCGCTGCTTTGGAGCAGCGGAGTGTGAACTCCCGGGGCTGCGCTCACATGACCTGCTTGCCGCCATGTTTGGTCAGTTTTTACGCTGGTTTATTTGCACTTTCCCCCCCCCCCCTCCCCCATCCCGAATCAGCGAGAAGAGGCAGGAGACATCAGAGAGCATTTTTAGGCGGGTTAATCTTTCATACTAGTGTTTGTAAATATGTTTAAAATGCACATAAAATATAGATTTAAAAAAATCTTTGTTGTGTCCTGAGGCTGTTAATTCCATTAAAAAGTTCTTTCAACGGAGAAAGTGGGTTCGGAGTCACAGAAAGTGAAAGATTTTTTAAAACTTTGCTTTTTCATGACGCGTGAGCTGGCCTTGATGGATTGGGGAGAGTTACTTAAAGCGATGACAGTGGATAGAGAATGGCAAACATTCAAGGAACGCATGGAGGAACTGCAGCAACTGTTCATTCCTGTCTGGCAGATAAGCAAAGAGGGTAAGAGGGCCAATCCATGGCTTACAAAGGACATTAGGAATAGTATCCGACACAAGGAAGAAGTATACAGATTGGCCAAGAGGTCTGGTGATTGGGAGCAGTTTAGAATTCAGTAAAGATGGAGGGATTGATTAAGAAGGGGAAAGTACAGTACGAAAGGAAGCTTGCAGGGAACATAAAGACTGACACTAAAGGCAGCACGGTGGCACAGTGGTTAGCATTGCTGCCTACGGTGCCAAGGTCCCAGGTTCGATCCCGGCTCTGGGTCACTGTCCGTGTGGAGTTTGCACATTCTCCCCGTGTCTGCGTGGGTCTCGCCCCCACAACCCAAAGATGTGCAGGATAGGTGGATTGGCCACGCTAAATTGCCCCTTAATTGGAAAAAAATAATTGGGTACTCTAAATTAAAAAAAGACTGACACTAAGAGTTTCTATCGATATGTGAAGAGAAAGAGATTGGTAAAGAGAAATGTAGGCCCCCTACAGGCAGAGACAGGGGAATACATAATAAGGGACATTTTCTTTGTTCTTTGTTCAAGTCAGATACCAGAAATGCTGGAAAATGAAAGGTTTAGTGAGAGGGAAGAACAGAGGGAGATCAATAATAGTGGAGAAATGACGCTGGGAAAATTGCGTCCGAGCCGGGGGGATTTTCTTTGTGGGCGTCGGAGATTGGGGTGCTATTTAAAAACGGTGTCCCGATCTCTGGCTACAATGGGGAGTGTTGAGTTGAACTCCCCAATGTGTGGCCTCGGCCGTGCGTTCCTTATTGAGGCCTGCTTATCCAATAATAATATGATAATCTTTATTATTGTCACATTAACACTGCAATGAAGTTACTGTGAAAAGCCCCTAGTCACCACACTCCGGCGCCTGTTCGGGAACACCGAGGGAGAATTCAGAATGTCCAAATTACCTAACGTCTTTTGGGACTTGTGGGAGGAAACCGGAGCACCCGGATGAAACCCACGCAGACACGGGGAGAACGTGCAGACTCTGCACAGACAGTGACCCAAGTGAGTCGCGTTGAATAGCCACGTGCATCTCAGCACTGCGCGGGCTGGGGAACATGCTGCTAAAGGCGTTCGCTCGGAGACTCTGTTCCCTTGATGGGAGACTCCGGACTGGAGAATCCCATCCCAGATGTTACAAAACACATCGGTGGCCAGATGCACAGAACAAGTTAAAAAGGAGCATGCAGAAGGAAAAGGGGGTGGTATGCCAGCTCCACCCCCTCCAGTGAATGCTCCTGGGCTTGTTTGGCCCACAAAAAGAAATGGAAATGTCAGCACTAGACAATTGGAAGTTGTGCCCTCGGGAATTCTTCCAGGGAATAACATTTTATGACACCTCAGAAAATTGGCAAGTGGACAGTCTGATTTACACTGAACGGGCTACTTCACAGCATAACCAATGTTGCTGCAATTTTCATACCCTCAGAAAGTTAGCAAACAGACATCATTGTGTGTTGTTAAGAATCATAGAATTTACAGTGCGGAAGGAGGCCATTTGACCCATCGAGTCTGCACCGGCCCTGTGGAAAGAGCACCCCACCCAAACCTACAACTCCACCCTATCCCTGTAACCCAACAACCCCACTTAACCTTTTGAATACTAAGGGGCAATTTAGCACGGCCGATCCACCTAACCTGCACATCTTTGGACTGTGGGAGGAAACCGGAGCACCCGGAGGAAACCCACGCACACACGGGGAGAACGTGAAGACTCCGCACAGACAGTGACCCAAGCCGGGAATCGAACCTGGGACCCTGCAGCTGTGAAGCAACAGTGCTAACCACTGTGCTACTGTGCTGCCCCTAAGAATCCATTTGACACCTCAAAAACTGAATAAAATGAACAACCATTATTCCCTTTTACAGGCAGAAACTAGGATTTTGAGTTTTCACTATTACTTTATCGAATAATATATCTGTACCCACACCCTGTGTCTAACACAACATCCATGATGTTCTAGCTTCCCCTTTTTATGACTACATTTTGAGTTGACACAGGCCCCACACACACTGACTCTCACTGGGGTACGGGTCCCACACACACTGACTCTCACTGGGGTACGGGTCCCACACACACTAACTCTCACTGGGGTACGGGTCCCACACACACTGACTCTCACTGGGGTACGGGTCCCACACACACTGACTCTCACTGGGGTACGGGTCCCACACTGACTCTCACTGGGGTATGGGTCCCACACTGACTCTCACTGGGGTACGGGTCCCACACACACTGACTCTCACTGGGGTACGGGTCCCACACACACTGACTCTCACTGGGGTACGGGTCCCACACTGACTCTCACTGGGGTACGGGTCCCACACACACTGACTCTCACTGGGGTACGGGTCCCACACACACTGACTCTCACTGGGGTACGGGTCCCTCACACACTGACTCTCACTGGGGTACGGGTCCCACACTGACTCTCACTGGGGTCCCACACACACTGACTCTCACTGGGGTGCGGGTCCACACACACTGACTCTCACTGGGGTACGGGTCCCACACACACTGACTCTCACTGGGGTGTGGTTTCCATGAGTGGAGAGGGTGTCTAACTCCTCCTGAACTCTTGTGCCTGAGATGGAAGTCAACTCTAATGGTGGGTGGCCAGGACATTGAAGGGAGTCATTAATATTCAGCCAATATTCAACTTGTAATATTACTGAAGGTTGCGAATAGAAGATGGATAGAAAGTAGACATGTTTTGAGGTGATTGAGTGGGATATTATTGTGAATACTCTCAGGCTGCGTAGCCTGAATGTTTGTATTCCATGGGGCCTGGTGATAAGGCCTCAACGGTTAGCATTTATGTTATAAAGTGTCTCCTTCAGCTTCCTATCAGTTTACGCTGACAAGTTTATTAACATCAGTTTGTTTAACAGGGTGAAGTGGACTGTCTCATTATAATATTGAGAGATGTTAGACAATTAGACAATTCTCTGCAGCTATATTTAATTTTACATCTTCCTCGTGTTAGGAAAAGGACCATTGCGGCAATCTTTTCTTGTTAAACTTCTTATGTGGGCATTTCGCTCTTTTCTAATCTTCACAAGGTACTGTCTGATATCAGGGTCCCAGCTCGATGGATACTGTCTGATATCAGGGTCCCAGCTCGATAGATACTGTCTGATATCAGGGTCCCAGCTCGATAGATACTGTCTGATATCAGGGTCCCAGCTCGATAGATACTGTCTGATATCAGGGTCCCAGCTCGATAGATACTGTCTGATATCAGGGTCCCAGCTCGATAGATACTGTCTGATATCAGGGTCCCAGCTCGATAGATACTGTCTGATATCAGGGTCCCAGCTCGATAGATACTGTCGGATATCAGGGTCCCAGCTCGATAGATACTGTCTGATATCAGGGTCCCAGCTCGATAGATACTGTCTGATATCAGGGTCCCAGCTCGATAGATACTGTCTGATATCAGGGTCCCAGCTCGATAGATACTGTCTGATATCAGGGCCCAGCTCGATAGACACTGTCTGATATCAGGGTCCCAGCTCGATAGATACTGTCTGATATCAGGGTCCCAGCTCGATCGATACTGTCTGATATCAGGGTCCCAGCTCAAAAGATACTGTCTGATATCAGGGTCCCAGCTCGATAGATACTGTCTGATATCAGGGTCTGAGCTCGATAGATACTGTCTGATATCAGGGTCTGAGCTCGATAGATACTGTCTGATATCAGGGTCCCAGCTTGATAGATACTGTCTGATATCAGGGTCCCAGCTCGATAGATACTGTCTGATATCAGGGTCTCAGCTCGATAGATACTGTCTGATATCAGGGTCCCAGCTCGATAGATACTGTCTGATATCAGGGTCCCAGCTCGATAGATACTGTCTGATATCAGGGACCCAGCTCGATAGATACTGTCTGATATCAGGGTCCCAGCTCGATGGATACTGACTGATCTTGGAGTCTGGGTTCCACAGGTTTGACTGATCTATGCAAATTGCTAAGGGAAAGCATAATTGTGAGAGAAGATTTTAAATTGTGATTTTGGGAGTGCAGACTCGATGGGCCAAATGACATCCTTCAGCACTGTTAAGATTCTATAATTAATCCATATTAATCATAAAGTCTGTGTGTATCTGTTAAGGTAATGGATTTTTTTTTCTTGTTACTAACAGGCTCCTGTCACTCTGCTCCTGCATGTTTTCTAAAAAAAGAGTAAAAGTATTTGTGTTGAGCCAGGATTCCATTCTGGGATATTTCTGTCCAGTTATAACATCGACTGGGATCGTAACATTAGACTGAGAATGGGAACTGTGGGCCTTGTAGTCTTTCTGGGATAGGGTTGAAGGACACCTTAACCACCTGTGACATGGGAGTCAACCCAATTCTGGAAGATTCCAAATAAAGGTACAAAACCGATGGCAGAACTGTGGGGGTAACACGGTCAGATTCCCCACAGTGGGTCAGCTGGTGAAAACACTGCCCGATAGAACAGGCTGATCCAACTGAGTCAATGAAATGAAAATGAAAATCGCTTATTGTCACGAGTAGGCTTCAACTGAAGTTACTGTGAAAAGCCCCTAGTCGCCACATTCCGATGCCTGTTCGGGGAGGCTGGTACGGGAATTGAACCCGCGCTGCTGGCCTGCCTTGGTCTGCTTTCAAAGCCAGCTATTTAGCCCAGTGAGCTAAACCAGCCCCTTGTGCAGAGCTAACAGGCTGGAAATTCGCCTGAGTGCTTCTGCCTTAGAGCGTGGCCTCATTGACCAAAGCGATGCCGACTCCTGATGCCCACCCAGTGACTGGCCGCAGGGCGTGCTTGTGGGGGTCAAGGAGTGTGCACGTGACCATTCACCTGAGGAAGGAGCCGAGCTCGGAAAGCTAGTGATTCAAAACAAACCTGTTACACTTTAACCTGGTGTTGAGAGACGTCTTAACCCGAGGAGATTGAAGGCTGTTGTGATAGGAGAGCTGACTGAGAGGAGGATGTGATGCTCCAAGAGCTTGCAAACACAAGTGTCGATAAAGTTAATAATTTAAACTGCGATCCCACGACAGGAATACAAAATTAGCAAGACTGGAGTTTAGAGACAAAAACCTCCAACCAAACACAGGACTGATTAAACTCTTCAAAAGACCAGAGTCTCTGTGAGGGGATCACAGTCTGAATGGCTGTTTGTGAAAAGGGTTGGTGATTGGAAAGGTGACAACAGTCGGACTGCAATCAGAACATTGTCCTTGAGCTAATGTAGCCAGTCGCTGCTGAATAATCTCCGGGATAATTAGATCTCTTGTCTCCAGAGCATCTTGTTTTGATCGTGTTGACGGAACACACATTTCTGATGCTTTCCTGGGGGGGCTGGAAGAGGCAAAGGTTTCCCACGGACAGCAGTGAGAAGCGAGCCAGGAAGGGAGCCGGGGGGGGGGGGGGGGGGGGGGGGGGAGGGGTCTGGGGGGGGGGAGGGGTCTGGGGAGGGGGAGGGGGCGGGGGAGGCGGAGGGAGATGGGGAGGGGGGTGGGGAGGGAGAGGGGGAGGGAGAGGGGGAGGGAGCCGGGAAGGGGGAGGGGCCGGGGAGGGGGAGGGGGAGGGGAGGGGCCGGGGAGGGGGATGGGGAGGGGAGGGGCCGGGAAGTGGGAGGGAGCCGGGAAGGGGGAGGGGGCTGGGGAGGGGGCGGGAGCTGGGGAGGGGGAGGGGTCTGGGGAGGGGGAGGGAGCCGGGAAGGGGGAGGGGGAGGGGACCGGGGAGGGGGAGGGGTCCGGGGAGGGGGCGGGAGCTGGGGAGGGGGAGGGGTCCGGGGAGGGGGAGGGGGCCGGGGAGGGGGAGGGGGCCGGGGAGGGGGAGGGGGAGGGGGCCGGGGAGGGGGAGGGGGCCGGGGAGGGGGCGGGAGCTGGGGAGGGGGAGGGGGCCGGGGAGGGGGAGGGGGCGGGAGGAGGGGGAGGGGAGCAGGAGGGGGACGGGGAGGGGGAGGGGGAGTGGGAGGGGAGGGGAGGGGGCCGGGGAGGGGGAGGGGGAGGGAGGCGGGAAGGGGGAGGGGGAGGGGGCCGGGGAGGGGGAGGGGAGCAGGAGGGGGACGGGGAGGGGGAGGGGGAGGGGGACGGGGATGGGGAGGGGGAGTGGGAGGGGAGGGGGGCGGGGAGGGGGAGGGGGAGGGAGGCGGGAAGGGGGAGGGGGAGGGGGAGGGGGCCGGGGAGGGGGAGGGGGAGGGAGCTGGGGAGGGGGAGGGGGAGGGAGCTGGGGAGGGGGAGGGGTCGGGGGAGTGGGAGGGGAGGGGGCCGGGGAGGGGGAGGGGGCCGGAGGAGGGGGAGGGCGAGGGAGCCGGGGAGGGGGAGGGGGCCGGGGTGGGGGACGGGAAGGGGGAGGGAGCGGGGGAAGGGGAGGGAGCCGGGGAAGGGGAGGGTGCGGGGGAGGGGGAGGGAGCGGGGGAGGGGGAGGGAGCGGGGGAGGGGGAGGGAGCGGGGGAGGGGGAGGGAGCGGGGGAGGGAGCGGGGGAGGGGGAGGGGGAGGGAGCGGGGGAGGGGGAGGGAGCCGGGGAGGGAGCGGGGGAGGGGGAGTGAGCGGGGGAGGGGGAGGGAGCGGGGGAGGGGGAGGGAGCGGGGGAGGGGGAGGGAGCGGGGGAGGGGGAGGGAGCGGGGGAGAGGGAGGGGGCCGGGGATGGGGAGCGGGACGGGGAGGGGGAGGGGGCCGGGTAGTGGGAGGGGGAGGGAGCGGGGGAGGGGGAGGGAGCCGGGGAGGGGGAGGGGGAGGGAGCGGGGGAGGGGGAGGGAGCTGGGGATAGGGAGGGGGCCGGGGATGGGGAGCGGGACGGGGAGGGGGAGGGGGCCGGGGATGGGGAGCAGGACGGGGAGGGGGAGGGAGTGGGACCCGGGGATGGGGAGGGAGCAGGGGAGCACTCCCTCAGTACTGACCCTCTGACAGTGCGGCACTCCCTCAGCACTGACCCTCTGACAGTGCGGCACTCCCTCAGTACTGACCCTCTGACAGTGCGGCACTCCCTCAGTACCGACCCTCTGACAGTGCGGCACTCCCTCAGTACCGACCCTCTGACAGTGCAGCACTCCCTCAGTACTGACCCTCTGACAGTGCGGCACTCCCTCAGTACTGACCCTCTGACAGTGCGGCACTCCCTCAGTACTGACCCTCTGACAGTGCGGCACTTCCTCAGTACTGACCCTCTGACAGTGCGGCACTCCCTCAGTACTGACCCTCTGACAGTGCAGCACTCCCTCAGTACTGACCCTCTGACAGTGCGGCACTCCCTCAGTACTGACCCTCTGACAGTGCGGCACTCCCTCAGTACTGACCCTCTGACAGTGCGGCACTCCCTCAGTACTGACACTCTGACAGTGCAGCACTCCCTCAGTACTGACCCTCTGACAGTGCGGCACTTCCTCAGTACTGACCCTCCGACAGTGCGGCACTCCCTCAGTACTGACCCTCTGACAGTGCGGCACTCCCTCAGTACTGACCCTCTGACAGTGCGGCACTCCCTCAGTACTGACCCTCTGACAGTGCGGCGCTCCCTCAGTACTGTCGCTCTGTCAGTGAGGCACTCCCTCAGTACTGACCCTCTGACAGTGCAGCACTCCCTCAGTACTGACCCTCTGACAGTGCGGCACTCCCTCAGTACTGACCCTCTGACAGTGCAGCACTCCCTCAGTACTGACCCTCTGCCAGTGCAGCACTCCCTCAGTACTGACCCTCTGACAGTGCAGCACTCCCTCAGTATTGACCCTCTGACAGTGCGGCACTCCCTCAGTACTGACCCTCTGACAGTGCAGCACTCCCTCAGTACTGACCCTCTGCCAGTGCAGCACTCCCTCAGTACTGACCCTCTGACAGTGCAGCACTCCCTCAGTACTGACCCTCTGACAGTGCAGCACTCCCTCAGTACTGACCCTCTGACAGTGCAGCACTCCCTCAGTCTGGAGGATGTACTGAAGTCTGTGCAGAGTGCTGTGAACCCACTATCTGCTGGACCATAGGCCAGATACTTTCCATTGATGGAAAAGCAAGGAGATCGACACCTCTGGGTTTTTAAGATTGAGCTTGAAGAAGAAATTGATCAAAGAGTTTTGTTTGCTGTGAGTTTGTGGGGCAGGATTTCAATGAAATGAAAGGGACTGGAGTTCAGAGGATGTCCTTTTCTTATAATCATTGGTGGAGAATTGTTCAACAATTGCTTGAAGCAGGGACTGGTGAAGCTTTGAAATCCCAGGCGTTCAGTGAAAGCTGCAGAAACAAAAGGCATTAGCTTCAGGTCAGCCTAAATAATCGAGTGTTTACGTATCAAAGCCTCTAAGTTTGAGTGTGTGATTTGCAGGGGTTATGTTGTTGTTTGGGACTGCGTTGGGTGTTCTGCTGTGACGGTTACTGTGTCAGTTTTACTGGCCGCGTGAGGTGGCGACTCGAAATCGGGGGGGGGGGCGGGGGGCAGGCTGGAAAATCCTGTTGGCAAGAATGGAACTCCTCCCATGGTGCATTAGAATCATACCAGTGTCCGTTACCGGGAGAATCGCTCCATCCAGTGTCTGTTACCGGCAGAATCGAGCCATCCAGTGTCTGTTACCGGCAGAATCGAGCCATCCAGTGTCTGTTACCGGCAGAATCGCTCCATCCAGTGTCTGTTACAGGGACCATTGTGCCATCCAGTGTCTGTTACAGGGACCATTGTGCCATCCAGTGTCTGTTACAGGCTGACTTGAGCCATCCAGTGTCTGTTACAGGCTGAATCGTGCCATCCAGTGTCTGTTACAGGCTGACTTGAGCCATCCAGTGTCTGTTACAGGCTGAATCACTCCATCCAGTGTCTGTTACAGAGGGAATCGAGCCATCCAGTGTCTGTTACAGAGCACAATGTGCCATCCAGTGTCTGTTATAGGCTGAATCGTGCCATCCAGTGTTTGTTACCGGCAGAATCGCTCCATCGTGTCTGTTACCGGCTGAATTGAGCCATCCAGTGTCTGTTACAGAGCACATTGTGCCATCCAGTGTCTGTTACAGAGGGAATCGGGCCATCCAGTGTCTGTTACAGAGCACATTGTGCCATCCAGTGTCTATTACAGAGGGAATCGGGCCATCCAGTGTCTGTTACAGAGCACATTGTGCCAACCAGTGTCTGTTACAGGCTGAATCGCTCCATCCAGTGTCTGTTACAGAGGGAATCGAGCCATCCAGTGTCTGTTACAGGGTGAGGCTGACTGGGTGAAAGGTCATTGACCTGAAACACAAAATCTATTTCCCTGCACGGGATGTGTGTGACCTACTGAGTATTTCCAGTATTTTCTGTTTTTATTTCCAACCTCCATCCCTCAGGGTATTTTGCCTGTTTTTAATGATGTTGATTGAGGTGTCGGACTGTCCTCGACAGAATCTGCACACACACATTTTTCTCAGGAGGGCACACGAACCGTGACGAGGAGCAAGTAACGTGGATGATTTCTCCATTCCAACTGGAGCTTTCCATTCCCTCGTACCAGGAAGATTAAAGTTGTCTCCATGTCGATTGGTAAAGGCAGTCAGGGCTGGGAGATTACATGTTCTGGGACGGTCAGGGAGGATCGTGTCTGGGTGGTTTGCTGGAACTGAATTGAATATGGGGGCATCAATCATGTCAGGAGGTAGGACCAGAGATGGCAATTTCAAATGGAACAAATCACTTAATCAATAAGGAAGGAGCAATTATGATCTAATCAATGGCACAGAAAAAGGCAACAATTGTTGCACGTTATTGAGTCACCAGTCAGCAAATTGGTCATTAAAGATTAACAACAACACCACCACCAAGCACTTGCGTTTATATAGCGACTTTAATGCATAGACTTGTTACAGTGCAGGAGGAGGACATTTGGTCCATTCCCCCCGCATTGCGTTTCAATGAGCAATGGACCTGGCGCCATTCTCCCGCCTTCTTCCCCGTAACCCTGCACATTCTCTCCGATTGGCCCTGTCTCCACCACCCTCTCAGGCGCTTCATTCAGCCCTGAACCACTCACTGTGTGAATAAAGTTCTTCCTCGTAACTTTCGATTCTTTCAGCTAGAGAGGTAATTGCTCTTTGGATCCTCACTGTCTTCAGGTGATGCCCCGGAGGACTGGAGAATAGCCAATGTTGTTCCTTTGTTTAAGAAAGGTAGCAAGGATAATCCAGGGAACTACAGGCTGGTGAGCCTTACGCCAGTGGTAGGGAAATTACTGGAGATTATTCTTTGAGACAGCACTCCCATTTGGAAGCAAATAGACGTATTAGTGAGAGGCAGCACGGTTTTGTGAAGGGGAGGTCCTGTCTCACTAACTTGATAGAGTTTTTCGAAGAGGTCAAAAGATGATTGATGCAGGTAAGGCAGTGGATGTTGTCTATATGGACTTCAGTAAGGCCTTTGACAAGGTCCCTCATGGTAGACTGGTACAAAAGGTGAAGACACACGGGATCAGGGGTGAGCTGGCAAGGTGGGCACAGAACTGGCTCGGTCATAGAAGGCAGAGAGTAGCAATGGAAGGGTGCTTTTCTAATTGGAGGGCTGTGAATAGTGGTGTTCTGCAGGGATCATTGCTGGGACCTTTGCTGTTCGTAGTATATATAAATGATTTGGAGGAAAATGTAACTGGTCTGATTAGTAAGTTGCAGACAACATAAAGGTTGGGGGAATTGCGGATAGCGATGAGGACTGTCAGAGGATACAGCAGGATTTAGGTCATTTGGAGACTTGGGCGGAGAGATGGCAGATGGAGTTTAATCCGGACAAATGTGAGGTGATGCATTTTGGAAGGTCGAATACAGGTAGGAAATATACAGTGAATGGTAGAACCCTCAAGAGTATTGACAGGCAGAGAGATCTAGGTGTACAGGTCCACAGGTCACTGAAAGGGGCAACTCAGGTGGAGAAGGTAGTCAAGAAGGCATACGGCATGCTTGCCTTCATTGGCCGGGGCATTGAGTACAAGAATTGGCAAGTCATGTTGCAGCTGTATAGAACCTTAGTTAGGCCTCACTTGGAGTATAGTGTTCAATTCTGGTCGCCACACTACCAGAAGGATGTGGAGGCTTCAGAGAGGGTGCAGAAGAGATTTACCAGAATGTTGCCTGGTATGGAGGGCATTAGCTATGAGGAGCGGTTGAATAAACTTGGTTTGATCTCACTGGAACGATGGAGGTTGAGGGGCGACCTGATAGAGGTCTGCAAAATTATGAGGGGCATAGACAGAGTGGATAGTCAGAGGCTTTTTGCCAGGGTAGAGGGGTCAATTACTAGGGGCATAGGTTTAATGTGCGAAGGGCAAGGTTGAGAGGAGATGTACGAGGCACGTTTTTTTACACAGAGGGTCGTTCTTGATCCTCGCATGAGTGGGGATAGTTTCTTCCCCTCTACTCTGTTCAGGCCCGCTCGGGAATTAAAAAGCTCTATCAGATCTCCTCTCAAATTTCCCTTCTGCAAGGAAAATTGTAACTGTGGAGCGTGAGGGAACATAGAACATAGAACATAGAACAGTACAGATCCTTCGGCCCTCGATGCTGTGCCGAGCAATGATCACCCTACTCAAACCCACGTATCCACCCTATACCCGTAACCCAACAACCCCCCCTTAACATTACTTTTATTAGGAAACTACAGGCAATTTAGCACGGCCAATCCACCTAACCCGCACATCTTTGGACTGTGGGAGGAAACCGGAGCACCACACAGACAGTAACCCAGCCGGGAATCGAACCTGGGACCCTGGAGCTGTGAAGCATTTATGCTAACCACCATGCTACCCTGCTGCCCCAAAGTTTCTAATTTGTTATTGCGATGGCCGGGAATCGAACCCGGGTCAACTGCTTGGAAGGCAGCTATGCTCACCACTATACCACCATCGCTCACCATCGATGGGGTCCTTGGATCATGAAGAGTTATTATAGAGGTGTGTGTGTGTCAGTATAGTTCATTGAAAGAGTGTCCTTGAGGAGGGAGAGAGCTGAGCAGGTTTAGGGAGGAATTCCAGAGCTTGGGACCCACACAGCTGAAGGCAATGATATATATTAATGATCTAGACCTTGGTGTGCAGGAGACAATTTCAAAGTTTGCAGGTGACACAAAACTTGGAAATATTGTAAACTGTGAAGGGGACAATGTAGAACTTCAGAAGGACAGAGACAAGTTAGTGGGGTGGGCAGAGAGGGGGCAGATGCAGTTCAATGCGGAGAAGTGTGCGGTGATGTGTTTTGGTAGGAAGGACGTGGAGAGAGAATATAAAATAAGGGGTAAATTCTCAAAGGAGCGAAGGATCAGAGGCACCTGGGTGTATCTGTGCTGAGACCATTGAAGGTGACAGGACAGGTGGAGAGGGGTTAATAAAGCAGAGAGTATTCTGGGCTTTATTAACAGGGGCGGAGAGTACAGGAGTGAGGAGGTTATACTGAACTTACACAAGACACTAGTTAGATCCCAGCTGGAATATTGGGCACAGTTCTGGGGCCACACTATAGGAAGGATGTGAACACATTGGCGGGAGCGTGGGAGAGGTTTACAGGAACGGTTCCAGGGATGAGAAACTTCAGAGATGAGGATAGATTGGAGAGGTTGGGAATGTTCTCCTGGGAGAGAAGGCGGCCGAGAGGAGATTTGATTGAGATGTTCAAAACCATGAAGGAGGTGGACAGAGTAGACGGGGAGAAACTGTTCCCCCCCCGGAAAAGGATCGAGAACGAGAGGGGCACAAATTTAAAGTGATTTGCCAAAGAAGCTAATGTGATGTGAGGGAGAAACCTTCTCACTCGGCGAGTGACTGGGGTCCGGAATGCACGGCCTGGGAGTATGATGGAGGAAGTTTCAATCGAGGTGTTCGAGAGGGCGTTAGATGATTATTTGAATAGAAGCGATTTGCGGGGGGCGGGGGCCGGGGGCCGGGGGGGGGGGGGGGGGGGTGGAGGGGGAGACAGGGGAATGTCACTAAGTCACGGTGCTCGTTTGCAGAGTGGGTACAGGTATAAAAGTTCTGTGAGTCTGTGGCTGACGACCCTCTGCCGTGACCCAGTAAGCCACGTTGGCTAAGGACAGACAATGAAGATGGGCTTTGCCACTCACAAAGTTGAGACTGAAGATAATGAATCCTGGGATTTAACTTGAAGACACAATTTAATAATCTGCCAATATTCAGCGTGCTCGCTGAATTTCCCATTGTGGTAATGTCCCCCAGCGGGTTAGACAACCTTAACGCTGGGGAGGAGAATTACGTGAAGATGGAAAAGATAACTTGCTCCGTGGAGAGGAGCCTATCGACCTAATTTACATTGAGGATGCTAATATGCACTGGATTCCTGACGCATACTCTGAACTTTCGAGGTACTCTGGCTGCTTTCCCACATTCCCATTAGTAGGATCTGTGCAGGATGTGAAGCGACACACAGTGATCACAGACTTTTCATTACACTGACAGCCACTATCATTTTCAGCTAGCTGATTGTCAGATTGCAGCCATATTAGTGACAGGAATCAGCTCAGGGCGCTGTGTTAGCAGCGGATTGAGAGAGAGGGGGGGGGGGGTGCAGCTCCATCTGATAGACGCAAAATAACAAGTCTTCATTTGTAATAAAGCAAAGACTGCGGGAGCGTCTGTTCATCCATCGGATTGGAATATTGAACCATCGGAGTGTGCGATCCGGACTCTGTGATCCAGACTCTGCGATCCTGAGTGTGCGATCCGGACTCTGCGATCCGGAGTGTGCGATCCGGAGTGTGCGATCCGGAGTGTGCGATCCGGAGTGTGCGATCCGGAGTATGCGATCCGGAGTGTGCGATCCGGAGTGTGCGATCCAGGCTCTGCGATCCGGAGTGTGCGATCCGGAGTGTGCGATCCGGAGTGTGCGATCCGGAGTGTGCGATCCGGACTCTGCAAACCGGAGTGTGCGATCCGGAGTGTGCGATCCGGAGTGTGCGATCCGGACTCTGCAAACCGGAGTGTGCGATCCGGAATGTGCGATCCGGAGTGTGCGATCCGGAATGTGCGATCCGGAGTGTGCGATCCGGAGTGTGCGATCCGGAGTGTGCGATCCGGAGTGTGGGATCCGGAGTGTGGGATCCGGAGTGTGGGATCCGGAGTGTGGGATCCGGATGTGTGGGATCCGGAGTGTGTGATCCGGTGTGTGCGATCCGGAGTGTGCGATCCGGAGTCTGTGCTCCGGACTCTGTGCTCCGGACTCTGCGATCCTGAGTGTGCGAACTGTAGTGTGCGATCCGGAGTGTGCGATCCGGAGTGTGCGATCCGGAGTGTGCGATCCGGAGTGTGCGATCAGGAATGTGCGATCCGGGCTCTGCGATCCGGAGTGTGCGATCCAGAGTGTGCGATCCGGAGTGTGCGATCCGGAATGTGCGATCCGGAGTGTGCGATCCGGAATGTGAGATCCGGAATGTGCGATCCGGAGTGTGCGATCCGGAGTGTGCAATCCGGAGTTTGCGATCCGGAATGTGCGATCAGGAATCTGCGATCCGGAGTGTGCGATCCGGAGTGTGCGATCCGGAGTGTGCGATCAGGAATGTACGATCAGGAGTGTGCGATCCGGAGTGTGCGATCCAGAGTGTGCGAACCGGAGTGTGCGATCCGGAGTCTGTGCTCCGGACTCTGTGCTCCGGACTCTGCGATCCGGAGTGTGCGCTCCGGAGTGTGTGATTTGGAGTGTGCGATCCGGAGTGTGTGATCTAGAATGGGGACTTTGACGATTCCCTGATCCTGCACTTCATGGGAACCAATGGAGACCCTTTGGATGGGTGGGGCAGGCGGGACAGCGGTGGGAGGGGGGCAGATGTGAGGGTGCCTATTGGGGGTCCCTTGGGGATCCCTGTTGGAGTCCCTGTGGGGGTGGGGGTGGGGGCGGGGGGGGGGGGCATCAGCGGAGAAAGGAGACTTGTTTAGATAATTTAGCGTGGTAATAATCTGTAACGGATTGTTTCACTGTGTCATGTTCCTGGGCTTTGATTTGATCTGTGTCAGGAACCGACCTCTCTCTGAACAAGTA
Organism: Scyliorhinus canicula; assembly: GCF_902713615.1. Classification (NCBI taxonomy): domain Eukaryota; kingdom Metazoa; phylum Chordata; class Chondrichthyes; order Carcharhiniformes; family Scyliorhinidae; genus Scyliorhinus; species Scyliorhinus canicula. The sequence continues at coordinate 22,105,530 of NC_052172.1, forward strand.
ATAATAATAATCTTCATTGTCACAAGTAGGCTTACATTAACACTGCAATGTTACTGTGAAAATCCCCAAGTCGCCTGTTCGGGTCACAGAGAGAGAATTCAGAATGTCCAATTCACCGAATAAGCACGTCTTTCGGGACTTGTGCTTTGTTTTGCTTTTGGGGAGGAAAGAAGACGATCTGCTGGGGAAGGAACACACCAGCTCCTGAAGCTCCAGGCACAGTCCCAAAGCAGCAGTGAATGGAGGTTACTCCGAAATCACTCTGCGTTCTGACATCAACTGGCTGCAAGTTTACCCGGAGTTCGCTTGAAAAGTGGGGCAAGAGTCACTGATCGTTTCCCTGGTCAGTGCTGAGAAACTAACTGTATATATAACCCCAACACCATTGCAACAACTCCCCCATTTATCCCTTTCCCTCGTATCATTGGCTTGTAACTATTTGGCAGAATTCCTCTACTTTACTTACTTTTTGATGTGCGCATGTGTATGTGTGTGCGTGAGCGTGCGTGTGAATGCGTGTGTGTGTGTATGTATGCATGTGCATGTGAGTGTACCTGTGTGTATCATAGAATCATAGAATTTACAGTGCAGAAGGAGGCCATTCAGCCCATTGAGTCTGCACCGGCCCTTGGAAAGAGCATCCTACCCAAGGTCAACAACTCCACCCTATCCCCATAACCCAGTAACCCCACCCAACACTAAGGGCAATTTTGGACACTAAGGGCAATTTAGCATGGCCAATCCACCTAACCTGCACATCTTTGGACTGTGGGAGGAAACCGGAGGACCCGGAGGAAACCCACGCACACACGGGGAGGATGTGCAGACTCCGCACAGTCAGTGACCCAAGCCGGAATCGAACCTGGGACCCTGGAGCTGTGAAGCGATTGTGCTATCCACAATGCTACCGTGCTGCCCCTGCGTATGTGTGTTTGTGTGTGTATGTGTGTTTGCACGTGTTGTGAGAGAGTGTTGGGCTATTTCGAAAGAGTAATTATTATATTTCTATTTCCCATATCGTCTGTTACCAAGCCCTTGCCTGATTAATCTGGATTTATAGTAAAATACTAATGTTGTTGTTTATTGAAGAAACCGGAGAATTGATTGGTCATTCTCGGATGAATAGAAAAAGCACATATTTGGCTGTACAGCTCGCTGGAGAAACTATTGAAATATGTGGTGTGACCCGTGGAGTAGTGGAACTAGAGACAGACAGAGCGCTCCTCCCATCTGGATCATAACCCTGTCCACAATTAGGAGAATGAATTGCCCGAGGGAGTTCCTATTCATTAAACAAAAGATAAATCCATAAACTTGAGATCACCCAAAAATCTATTGCACATATCTTAACTCCAACAAGTACCGTACACCCATCACCTCTGTGCTCACTGACCTTTCACCCATCACCTCTGTGCTCGCTGACCTTTCACCCATCACCTCTGTGCTCACTGACCTTTCACCCATCACCTCTGTGCTCGCTGACCTTTCACCCATTACCCCTGTGCTCACTGACCTTTCACCCATTACCCCTGTGCTCGCTGACCTTTCACCCATTACCCCTGTGCTCACTGACCTTTCACCCATTACCCCTGTGCTCACTGACCTTTCACCCATTACCCCTGTGCTCGCTGACCTTTCACCCATTACCCCTGTGCTTGCTGACCTACTTTGGGTCCCAATCAACTAGTGCCTTTATTTTAACATTTTCGTCCTTTGTTTTCAAATTTCTTGTCCTTTCCTCTCTCTGTTACCTCCTCCAGACCCACCATCTTCGCTATCTCTGTAACCTCCTCCAGACCCACCATCCTCTCTATCTATGTAACCTCCTCCAGCCCCACCATGCTCCCTATCTATGTAACCTCCTCCAGACCCACCACCCTCCCTATCTCTGTTACCTCCTCCAGCCCCAACACCCTTCAAGTCATCTACACTTTCCCAGTCTTTGTCTTTTGTCCCTAACTGATTGGAATCACAGCACCAGTGACCGCCTGCATCCCAACCTCTGGAACTCCCTCTGCAAACCTCCCCAGCTCATTAAACCTGTGCCGATGGCCAGGCTTGAGTCACCTGTCTTTGTATCTCCTCAAATGGTTTAGTGCCAAGTTTCGATGTTAAAAGTCCCTTGAAGTTCGTCGAAAGCCTTGTATAAATGTAAACGGTGCTTGTTTCTGGTCACCTGCCAATTTGTTTTGTGTCTAACATGTCTAGCAGGCAAACCACATTGCTGCAGTTGTCTACGCTACCCTCTGTTGAATAGACTTGCATTCGAGGCATTATAAACAGACCCATCCCTCCACAAGGAAGCAACATGAATAGTTAATTGCAGAAGGCCAAAGATAAACCCAAACTTGTGACGTGTAGCAGATGGACTGTGCGCCGAGGTAAGATTGATAACCCTGTCCAATCGCACCATCAGCGACTTTAACTAAATGTGAAACTGAGCATGTATCCAGCAGAGGGAGCTAAATGATGGAGTGAAACTGTTGTATAAAGCTGAAAAGGATCACTTTAAACTGGAGCTAAATATATTTTGGAGTCAACGCTAATCGAGCGAAGAATATTGACCAAGCCAACTTGTGCTTTTCGAGGAACATCAGGGGCTCATTAGCAAGCACCAGGGCAGGTTTAGCACCAACAGGAGGAGGGAGAGAGGCTTGGCTGACAGGGGAAGGATGCGAGGAGGCGCTGAACGCAGAATCAGCAGTGACAGCAACTGGTCAAGCAGAATGGCCTGTTCCTGAAATCAAAACAGAAAACGCTGGACAAACTCCAGAATCCTCTGTGGGGAGAAGCGCCGAGTCAATGTTTCGAGCCCAATTAGCTCTTATTCAGAACTGACCTGTTTCTGCATCCTGTAATCCATAGTTACAGAGAAAAAGCCACAAGGAAATAGAAAATCATTTATTTTAAACCTTTCCTTTATTAGTGACGAATGTGAGGGGTGGGAAATCAGTGGATAAAACTTACTGGATAAACTCCAGACAGAGTTAGCAAGTCCACATTCAAATGACATCATCCCCAACAATGCGGCACTCCCTCAGTACTGACCCTCTGACAGTGCGGCACTCCCTCAGTACTGACCCTCTGACAGTGCAGCACTCCCTCAGTACTGACCCTCTGACAGTGCAGCACTCCCTCAGTACTGACCCTCTGACAGTGCGGCACTCCCTCAGTACTGACCCTCTGACAGTGCGGCACTCCCTCAGTACTGACCCTCTGACAGTGCGGCACTCCCTCAGTACTGACCCTCTGACAGTGCGGCACTCCCTCAGTACTGACCCTCTGACAGTGCGGCACTCCCTCAGTACTGACCCTCTGACAGTGAGGCACTCCCTCAGTACTGACCCTCTGACAGTGCGGCACTCCCTCAGTACTGACCCTCTGACAGTGCAGCACTCCCTCAGTACTGACCCTCTGACAGTGCAGCACTCTCTCAGTACTGACCCTCTGACAGTGCAGCACTCCCTCAGTACTGACCCTCTGACAGTGCGGCACTCCCTCAGTACTGACCCTCTGACAGTGCGGCACTCCCTCAGTACTGACCCTCTGACAGTGCGGCACACCCTCAGTCCTGACCCTCTGACAGTGCGGCACTCCCTCAGTACTGACCCTCTGATAGTGCAGCACTCCCTCAGTACTGACCCTCTGACAGTGCGGCACTCCCTCAGTACTGACCCTCTGACAGTGCAGCACTCCCTCAGTACTGACCCTCTGACAGTGCAGCACTCTCTCAGTACTGACCCTCTGACAGTGCAGCACTCCCTCAGTACTGACCCTCTGACAGTGCGGCACTCCCTCAGTACTGACCCTCTGACAGTGCGGCACTCCCTCAGTACTGACCCTCTGACAGTGCGGCACTCCCTCAGTACTGACCCTCTGACACTGCGGCACTCCCTCAGTCCTGACCCTCTGACAGTGCAGCACTCCCTCAGTACTGACCCTCTGACAGTGCGGCACACCCTCAGTCCTGACCCTCTGACAGTGCGGCACTCCCTCAGTACTGACCCTCTGATAGTGCAGCACTCCCTCAGTACTGACCCTCTGACAGTGCGGCACTCCCTCAGTACTGACCCTCTGACAGTGCAGCACTCCCTCAGTACTGACCCTCTGACAGTGCAGCACTCTCTCAGTACTGACCCTCTGACAGTGCAGCACTCCTTCAGTACTGACCCTCTGACAGTGCGGCACTCCCTCAGTACTGACCCTCTGACAGTGCGGCACACCCTCAGTCCTGACCCTCTGACAGTGCGGCACTCCCTCAGTACTGACCCTCTGATAGTGCAGCACTCCCTCAGTACTGACCCTCTGACAGTGCGGCACTCCCTCAGTACTGACCCTCTGACAGTGCGGCACTCCCTCAGCACTGACCCTCTGACAGTGCGGCACTCCCTCAGCACTGACCCTCTGACAGTGCAGCACTCCCTCAGTACTGACCCTCTGACAGTGCAGCACTCCCTCAGTACTGACCCTCTGACAGTGCGGCACACCCTCAGTCCTGACCCTCTGACAGTGCGGCACTCCCTCAGTACTGACCCTCTGATAGTGCAGCACTCCCTCAGTACTGACCCTCTGACAGTGCGGCACTCCCTCAGTACTGACCCTCTGACAGTGCAGCACTCCCTCAGTACTGACCCTCTGACAGTGCAGCACTCTCTCAGTACTGACCCTCTGACAGTGCAGCACTCCTTCAGTACTGACCCTCTGACAGTGCGGCACTCCCTCAGTACTGACCCTCTGACAGTGCAGCACACCCTCAGTCCTGACCCTCTGACAGTGCGGCACTCCCTCAGTACTGACCCTCTGATAGTGCAGCACTCCCTCAGTACTGACCCTCTGACAGTGCGGCACTCCCTCAGTACTGACCCTCTGACAGTGCGGCACTCCCTCAGCACTGACCCTCTGACAGTGCAGCACTCCCTCAGTACTGACCCTCTGACAGTGCGGCACTCCCTCAGTACTGACCCTCTGACAGTGCGACACTCCCTCAGTACTGACCCTCTGACAGTGCGGCACTCCCTCAGTACTGACCCTCTGACAGTGCGGCACTCCCTCAGTACTGACCCTCTGACAGTGCGGCACTCCCTCAGTACTGACCCTCTGACAGTGCGGCGCTCCCTCAGTACTGACCCTCTGACAGTGCAGCACTCCCTCAGTACTGACCCTCTGACAGTGCGGCACTCCCTCAGTACTGACCCTCTGACAGTGCGGCACTCCCTCAGTACTGACCCTCTGACAGTGCGGCACACCCTCAGTACTGACCCTCTGACAGTGCGGCACTCCCTCAGTACTGACCCTCTGACAGTGCGGCACTCCCTCAGTACTGACCCTCTGACAGTGCGGCGCTCCCTCAGTACTGACCCTCTGACAGTGCAGCACTCCCTCAGTACTGACCCTCTGACAGTGCGGCACTCCCTCAGTACTGACCCTCTGACAGTGCGGCACTCCCTCAGTACTGACCCTCTGACAGTGCGGCACTCCCTCAGTACTGACCCTCTGACAGTGCAGCACTCCCTCAGTACGGACCCTCTGACAGTGCGGCACTCCCTCAGTACTGACCCTCTGACAGTGCGGCGCTCCCTCAGTCCTGACTGTTGTTTTGGATTTTCTGCTGAACGTTCTGGAGTTTACTCAGTGGGGAGCTAAATTACATCACTTCCTGTCTCCAGAATCCCGCCTCCAAGCTGCTTCCATTGGCCGCCTCACTCACAGTGCCCGCGCTCTTCATGGCCAATGAAAAAATGATTGGACTCTTTGTTAGCCGAGTAGATGATTCTTGATTGTTGAACAGACCTTTAACTCCACAGCTGGTATCTAATAAATAAAAATGTTCAAAGGAAATTGGAACTTTTAGCCCTCCAATAACTTTTCTCCCGGTTGCAATTTGGCAAATGTGAATTTGATTATTTTCGGTGAAGGAAATGGTGAAAAATAACGGGGCGTAGCACCAGGTGAATTGCTCCTTTAGGGGGCCAGACTCGGCGTGAAGGACCACATGGCCTCTTTCTGTGTTGTTGCTTCTATTATGGTTCTTTCTGCGCTTCAACGGTTTCCCAGGGATGAACGTGTGATCCCCTGATGGCCCCTGGACAATCCCCTGCTGGCCATGTTCTGGCTGAGGTGCAGAGGACAGGCTCTCCTGGGTTTAGAAGGATGAGGGGGGATCTTATTGAAACTTACAGGATACTGTGAGGCCTGGATAGAGTGGACGTGGGGAGGATGTTTCCACTTGTAGGAAAAACTAAAAGCAGAGGACACAATGTCAGACTAAAGGGACAATCCTTTAAAACAGAGATGAGGAGGAATTTCTTCAGCCGGAAGGTTGTGAATCTGTGGAACGGTTTGCTGCAGAAGGCTGTGGAGGCCAAATCACTGAGCGTCTTTAAGACAGAGTGATGTGACCATCAATTCACTAGAGACACGATTGGAAGTAAACTGTGGTTGTAATAGTCTTACAACTGAGCCTGCCTGCGACCAGAAGAACTGAGATCAGGCTCACGGCTGCAGCACTTTATACTTCTGGTAGTGGGAGGGGCCATGGGCGGAGCCATGGGCGGAGTCAAGGGTGGAGCCCAGTACAAACTCCTCATCTCCCCCTATGGGCAGAGCCGTGCAACGGCTCACATACAGAGCCCACAAGGACATAATACAATGCAATGCAATACAGTGTGAATTACAATACAGTTTGAATTCACCACACAGAGATAGATAAGTTCTTAATTAATAAAGAGATCGGGGTTATCGTAGAATCATAGAATTTACAGTGCAGAAGAGGCCTTTTGGCCCATCGTGTCTGCAACGGCCCTTGGAATAAGCACCCTATTTCAGCCCACACCCCCATCCTATCCCCATAGCCCAGTAACCCCACCTAACCATTCTGAACACTAAAGGAATTTTATCATGGCCAATCCACCCAACCTGCCCATCTTTGGACGTTGGGGGCGGCACGGTGGCACAGTGGTTAGCATTGCTGCCTACGGCGCTGAGGACCCGGGTTCGAATCCCGGCCCTGGGTCACTGTCTGTGAGGAGTTTGCACATTCTCCCTGTGTCTGCATGGGTTTCACCCCCACAACCCAAAGATGTGCAGGTTAGGTGGATTGGCTACTTTAAATTGCCCCTTAATTGGAAAAAATGAATTGGATAGTCTAAATTTATAAAAAAAAAATCTTTGGACGTTGGGAGGAAACCGGAGCACCCGGAGGAAACCCACGCAGACACGGGGAGGACGCGCAGACTCCACACAGACAGTGACCCAAGCCGGGAATCGAACCTGGGACCCTGGCGCTGTGAAGCAACAGTGCTAACCACTGTGCCACCGTGCCGCCCGGTTATTGGGAGAAGGCAGGGGAATGGGCAGGAGAAACACATCAGCCATGATTGAATGGCGGAGCAGACTCGATGGGCCGAGTGGCAGATTTCTTATGGTTTTAAGGAAGGAAGGATTGTGATTGGGTGGAAAGGCCTCTCCTCCTGACTCCGGTGCACCGCACAAAACCTGTTGATCGGGAATGTGATTCCGGGGGCCCTTCGAGCAGATCCTCAGCCAGGATAATGCCTGCCCTTTAAGCCTGCCTGTGGGGTCGGGTCAGTACAACATCTGAGGCTCGGACAGCGTCATCAGCAATTTAGAATTTTAGAGCCAATTGTCAAATATTTGATCCTGAAAACTTCAGATTGTATCTGAAAGGTTCAAAAGGCCCGAGCAGTGACATCAGAGCCCCTTCTATTCATCTCCCTGCTCCCTATTAAGACAGGAGTTTACATTTCATGCATATAAAGGCGAGTTGCCATGGTTACCGTTCGCTTGTGACTGTCAAAAACTGCAGTCATTTAAGTTGGAGCCTGAGGTAGAGCGAACATCAAGGCCAATATATCACATTTCCCACAAAGCACAATGAGGTTTCATCGCATCAAATGTTCCTGCTGCATCGGCAGAGTTTTATTCTTGGGAGGGGGCTGCGGGAGGGGAGTGGAGCTCCGATTGAAACTGAAATGTGATTTGCCCGTCTCCTTGCCACCCTGAAGGGGCAGCCTCGATCTGCGTGCTCCTGTCTGTCACGCGGCCTCGGGTGCCTCACCCCGCTGCGACCCAGCAAGTGATTGTCAGCAGACATCACCGCCCAATCATGCCTCTGCCATGGGCCTATCTCTCCCTCAGGGACAGGCTGAACCAACTCAGGCCAGCACCTGTCACGACCAAGGGGTGAATCGCTGTGATACCCGGAGGTACTGACCATTTTCCAAATGAACGTTATCCTCACGTCGCCAATGAGAGGAAAGCCGCTGGACAGGCTTTCATTTTTTAAATCTCTTACTGTAACACAACAATTAAAATCAACATTAGTCAAACATGAATTTAAAAAATAATTTCAAAGTACCCAATTATTTTTATTTCCAATTATAATACAATAACAATCTTTATTGTCTTAAGTAGGCTTAGATTAACACTGCAGTGAAGTTACTGTGAAAAGCTCCGTGGCCATTCCGCCTAACCTGCCTATCTTTGAATTCTGGGGGCGAGACCCATGCAGACGGGGCGAATGTGCAAACTCTGCCTGGACAGTGACCCGGGGCTGGCATCAAACCCGGGTCCTCAGCGCTGTAGGCAGCAGTGCTACCCACTGCGCCACCGTGCCGCCCAATTCAAATGTTAATTATCAGCTGAAGAAAATCCTCCTCATCTCGGTTCCAAATAAGCATCCGTTTAGTCTGAGGTATATCAGAGGGAAAATTTGCTTCAATAGTTCAAAGATACGTTCCGGTGTCATTCGAAGCACATGCATTATTTCCCACACAAATGTGACCTCACATTCTTTCTGCTCAATCTCCGTTTTGAAGGAACCCTTACTTCCTGTATTGTTGCTTCGGTTCTTGAGTCACACTCTGGGCACCGCACCTTTAGGAACGATGTGGACGCATTGCAGCGGGTGCAGAACAGATTCACCAAAATGGTTCCAGGGATGAGGAAACTCCAGCTATGCGGACAGTTCGGAAACGTTGGGATTGTTTTCATTGGAAGCGAAGGCCGAGATGAGAGTTGATGGCTGAGCTCCAAGCCACGAGGGGTCTGGACAGAGTAGATAGGGAGAGACTGTTCCCAATGGCGGAAGGATCGACAACGGGAGGGGCAAAGATTTAAGGTGATTGGTGGAAGAAGCGTGGGGGGGGGGGGGGGGGAGCGCCTGGGAAGAAAAGTCTCTCCTTGCAGCGAGTGGTTAAGGTCTGAAATGCAGTGCCCGGGAATATGGTGGAGGCAGGGTCAACGGAAGCTTTTGAAAGGGGACAGAATCGTTATTCGGAAAGGAAAAATGAGCAGGGCTGCGGGGAGTGGGAATTAGCACGGCCCCATTGGGCAGAATGGCCTCATTCTGCACTGTAGTCAATTCTAAGAGTTGCTAACCGCCCAGGATTTAAGTCACTTTAACCTGGGGTGAGGCCAAGACAGGCTGCACATTGTGCCAATTTTAATTCTGACGGTTAGTGTGATCTTTCTCATCTCTGCCTGGCATTGCCTGAGGATTCAAATGAAAGTCAGCGTCTACATTTCACTGATAGGAACATCAGAAGTGAATTCTAATCTTTGCCATTGTTTCAGATGCTGTCAGGTCATCGAGGCTAATCACTGATTTTTTCCACAATGTGCAGTATCTGGCCTTCATCACATTCCTGTAGGACAAGCTTTCCTATTTGTTACTAATCAGTCCAACTCTGATCAGTCAGCTCTGGAGACGGCAGTAAACGCTCAGGTTGCTCATGAAGGCTGAGAGCAGAAAGGAAAGCAGATTGGAGCTTTCCATTTCTCGTTACGACCCTGTTGTTCGGGGGCGGGGGGGGGTGAATTTGGGAGGGGGAGGGGTCAGTGTGTCAGGTTGGTAATTCCCCAACAGAAAGATAAGACTCCACCTTCTCTCTCAGTTCACTTATTGCTGAACCCCCCCCCCCCCCGCCCATCCCGCGTCCCCGCCCTCGTTACCCACTGACTCTTCGAGCCCATTCCCGGCGGTTCATTTCCCTCCAACTATTTACCTAATTCCCTTCGGGAAGTTATTGTTAAATCCGCTCCCACTCCCTTTCGGGCAGCACCTTTGCAAGGGTCTTTCCTTTATTTATTTTTTGCCGTTATCATTTTTGATCCACGGATGCTTAATGGACATGCGTCTTTAAATCAAGCAGCAGAGAGAAGGAGGAATTGAAAATTGACAGCGGAGAACACTCTGCTAGCTCTGGACAGAAAAACCCAGACTTTTCAGCACCCATGGGGTTGGGATGGGACTCGGTTTGATTGGTTTTCTGGAGGCAAATGAATTGGCCAAAGGCCGTGTTCTGCCTGGTAACAGGCGGTGATTGGCTCCTGCCTCAATGGGATGGTTTCCTGAGACCCAAGACAAGTAGCGTTTTGACCTGGTTTCGCTGTCTCTCTCTCTCTCTCTCTCCATGAATCTACAGTGAAAACCATTACAGACTGGAAACAGAAATCTCGACGTGAAAGCCTGGTTTGAAGGACGGTGTTCAAGACACAGTCAGCTAAAACACACATTTTATCCCTTTCATTACCCCTCTTCTCCCCTCTGTGTTTCTCTGTCCTGTGATGTGAGCGCGTGTGTAGAGGGTGGGCAAGTTAAAGTGGGGGGAGATTAGGAATTGGATTTTATATTTACAAAGAATTGTTAGTGTTTTGATTCCGTGTCAAGTGGGGCTGGAAGTGACGGGGCCCCAGCCCAGGGGGTAACACCTTCCAGATTATAACAAATCCCCATGTTTAAAAAAAAAAAATTCTCTAAGTTCCCTCAGTGGCTCTTTCAAAAATTGCTTTAAATCTTTGTCCCTATGGTTACCGATCTTGCTGCCAGCTCAGAACGATTACTTCCAGTTTACTCCATAAAGACCTTTATGATTTTGAACACTTCGATTAAACATCCTCTTAACCTTTACCACCATAAATACAAAACCTCCACACTGGACAAAAAAGTTTGGCCAAAGCTTCTTCTCCAGAAGCCCAGCAATGGGCATTGAGTGACATATGTCGCAAATCGACCTCCGTTAACTGGAGTCGACTGAAATCCAGTCATCGTCGTTGTAATTACAATATATTCTCCTTCTTTTAGTAATCATCCAACCTCTGTTTGGAAGCTGTCATTGATTTTTTTAATGCTTCCGCGAGCTGTGGGCATCTTTAGCAAGGCCTGCATTTATTGCCCACCTCGAATTGCCCCTGGTGGTGAGCTGCCTTCTTGAATCGCTGCACTCCCTGTGGTGTAGGTACACCTGCAGTGCTGTTAGAGAGGGAGTTCCAGGATGTTGCCCCAGTAACAGTGAAGGAACTCTGGGAGCTACAGTATTAATATAGCTAGTCCCGTTCAGTTTCTGGTCAATGGTAACGTCCTGGATGTTGATAGTGGGGGATTCAGTGATGGTAATGTCATTGAATGACAAGAGGTGATGGTTAGTCACTCTTGTTAGAGATATTTATTGCCTGACACTATGTGCTGCAGTGTCTGAGGAGTTATGAATGCTACACGATTATCAGCGAACATTCACACTCCTGATATTATGATGGAGGGAAGATCATTGATGAAGCAATTGAAGGCATCTGGGCCCAGGATACTACCCTGATACGTAATCGCAATGTCTGCCAACAAGTCCACACCCCCACCATTACGAATCATTTTGTTCAATTTCTCCTTTCGTGGTCGAGTTCCTTATCTTAAGACCATGGTTATTGATGGATGTGAACGACCTAATTTCTTCAGCCTTGTTTATTAATTTGATCATTTTGAATACCTTTTTCAAATCCCCTTCAGTCCGTCAGTCTGCTCACTGGAGCCACTTTGAATAATTCAAATCTTTCGCCCATGTCTTTGTCACCTCCATCCTTGACTATTACAGCACCCTTGTGGAGAATATCTAATCACCACCCTCAGCACAATTAGTGTCATCCAAATCCCGGCTGTCTGCTTTGTAATTTGCACCAAGTCCTCTTCAACCATCACCCTTCCTATTGCAATATAAAAGCAAATTATAAAAACACATATGGAATGCACTACTTCACTGGCAGAGGAATAGAATATAAAAATGAGGATATAATGTTGGAATTGTAGAAAACACTGGTGAGGCCACAGCTGGAGTATTGTGTGCAGTTCTGGTCACCACATTACAGGAAGGATGTTATTGCTCTGGAGAGAGAGCAGAGGAGGGTTACAAGAATGTTGCAGGAAAAGTGTAGCTATGAGGAGAGACTGGAGAGGTTGGGGTTATTTTCCTTGGATCAAAGAAGGCTGAGTGGTGACTTAATTGAGTTGTACAGAATTATGAGGACAAGAGATAGAGTGGGCAGGATAAAATTGTTTCCCTTGGTGGAGGATTCTAGAACCAAGGGACAAAGATTCAAGATAAGAGGCAGAAGGTGTAGAGGGGACACGAGGAAGAATGTTTTTACCCAGAGGGTAGCGGGAGTCTGGAATTCGCTGCCCGAGTTGCTCGTGGAGGCAGAGACCCTAAACTATGTTACAAAAGACCTGGATCTGCATCTGCTGTAAACTATGGACAGGGTACAGGAAGGTGGGATTAGAAAGGGCACCTGGTGTTATATTACCCTGCTAATATATTGTTACTCTTTGCTTCGTAATCCAGAATGGGTTGATGGTGCGATTATAAAGAAACCACCAATCTCTAACTCAAAGCAAAACTGATTTATTGAATAACGATTGATTAATATTGAGTTTGCACATTCCACAGAAATATAACAAGTAATAATGTAATCTATATTTAAGTAATAACTAATTTAAACTACAAAACTACAGGCGTTGCTTCTATCTGATCTTAACTATGCTGCAATCTCTCACTCTGCTTACACTCTACTGACTGGACCCAAGATTCCCTGAGTTCTTGGCCGGGATTCACCGATATCGCGGCCAAGTGTTCACGCCAAGGTCAAAACTGTCTTGAGCGATGCTGGTCTCAAGGGGCCTTCAGGCCCAATAATTTTCCTCTTCTTCCGGGGCTAGAATGGCGGCGGATTGCTGTGCGCTGCTCCGGCGCCGAAAGCCAGCCCTACACGGCCAGCACGGGTCTGTACATGCGCGCCTTGGCCGTCTCCGCACCGGTGCAGAGCAACATGACGCCGACCGATTGGCGGGCCTGCGCGGCAGGAAGTAGCCCCCTCCAGATCGCGGCCGCCCGCCGATCGGAAGCTCCCGATCACGGGCCTGGACCCTGTGGAGGCCCCCCCCCAGAGTCAGATCCCCCCCGCCCCCCTCACCAGGATGTCCACATCGGCCTGCGTCTGGGCTCCCGCCGGGTGGTACCAGGTCTGAACCAGGGCAGTGGGACTCGGCGGGAGTATGGCCCGTTGTGCGCGGAGAATCGGTGTGGGGGCCTATTTCAGCGGCCCCCGACCGGCGCCACGGCGACGACGCGGGTGCGATTGGCGCCGATTCTCCGGTCGCCGGAGAATCAGCGGCCCGGTGCCGGAGCGGTGTGGCGGGATTCTCGTGCCCCACCCCCGGCGATTCTCCGACCTGGCGCGGGCTCAGAGAATCCCGGCCATTACATTTATACTGAGAACTAGTGGTGCCCTCTAGTGGTTGTGTTACACAGGGACGTAATACTTAACCCTTTACTTGTCGACATAAAAACGTATCATTACATCTGGGTGTCCTTGGGCTGGCATGGACAAGATGGGCCGAAGAGCCTCCTGTGCTGTAATTTTGCTCTGGCAGTGTGAATGCAGGAATCTGAAACAACAGCAGAGAATTCTGGATAAACCCGGCAGATCTGGCAGTATCTGTGGAGGTGACTGAGGATGGCTCGGAGTCGAAACGTCAGCTCGTTCTCGCTCCACAGAAGCTGCCCGACCTGCTGAGTCTATCCAGCATTTCCTGCTCGCATTGTACAAACGCAGTGGGGTGTCCCCTCAAGAAAGTGGTGGTCATTTTACACACTGTGCCGTGGAATATATTTATTCATTCTGCACTCGCGCATCACGGAACCCCCGGATACAACTAAAAGGTCTCACCCTGCGTTTCTGTCTCAGACGTGATGCAGTGTGTACCTCAGATTGATTTCCATTTGATTTTCCTCGCTGGAATGAGGTCTTAAAAAAAACCCAGCAAATACAGCAGTGATTTGTTGTCTCTCCTCAAGTTTCTTTTAAAGAATTTATTTAAAATAAATCAGTACCTTGCCAAAGTAATCGCTGTAAAACGTTGAGTCGCTGACATTAATGGACCATTGCCCCATTCTTTACACGAAGTCACCGAGAAATTCTTTCTCCTTCGTACATCCTTGATGCGATAATGCAAGTGGTACAGTGTCACATCATCGGGTGATTTGCTGGTGATATTATGGTCCATCGTCCCTGCTCCGGGTATTTGAAAGCACTTTCCAATTAATTACCCTCCTCGTGCTCTTTCCCCATAGCTCCTCAAACGTTCCCACTTCCGAATTTATTCAGCCCCACCCCCCCCCAGCCCCGAAAGGTAGGTTCGAGTCTGTCTCCACCATCTTTCCAGATCATCAAATCTCGCTGCAGAAAAATATGGTCGCAATCCTCCGGCCATTCTCTGGCGATGGGATTCTCTGTCCTCGCTACCATGGGGAGCGGGGCAGACTCCCAACGGAGAATCCCGGCTAATTCATCCTCATCTACCATCTCCCCCCCCACCCCTTTTTTTTTTGACAATCATCTTCTATCTGAGTCCTCCAATTTCTGACCCTCCTGTGAATGGATACAGCTTCTCCTCACGATTTTCTCCATCCTCATTAAACCTTCCCTTCATCGCCAGAAGACAATAAGACACAAGAGCAGAATTAGGCCACTCAGCCCATCGGGTCTGCTCCGCCATTCAATCATGGCTGATATTTTTCTCATCCCCATTCTCCTCCTTCCTCCCCATAACCCCATATCCTCTTATTAATCAAGAACTTATCTATCTCTGTCTTAAAGACACTCAGTGATTTGGCCTCCACGGCCTTCTGCGGCAAAGAGTTCCACAGATTTACCACCCTCTGGCTGAAGAAATTTCCCCTCATCTCTGTTTTAAAGGATCGTCCCTTTAGTCTGAGATTGTGTCCTCTGCTCCTAGGTTTTTCTACAAATGGAAACATCCTCTCCACGACCATTCTATTCAGGCCTCACAGTATCATGTAAGCTTCAATAAGATCCCTCCCCCCTCATCAAACTAAACTCCACGGGAACCGTGGTTTACTAAAGTAGTTGAGTCACTTGTCAAGAGGAAGAAGGAGGCTTATGTAAAGATGAGACGTGAAGGTTCAGTTAGGGCACTTGAGAGTTACAAGTTAGCTAGGAAGGACCTAAAGAGAGAGCTAAGAAGAGCCAGGAGGGGACATGAGAAGTCCTTGGCAGGTAGGATCAAGGAAAACCCTAAAGCAGGGGTGGGCAAACTTTTCCGTGCAAGGGCCACATTCAGAAATTCACAATTCACAAAGGGCCGCATAGTATATTAAGTAAAATAATTACTTCACCCGGTTATGATTCTGGGCGCCTCATATAGAACATAGAACAGTACAGCACAGAACAAGCCCTTCGGCCCTCGACGTTGTGCCGAGCAATGATCACCCTACTCAAGTCAACGTATCCACCCTATACCAGTAAGTAACCCAACAGCACCCCCCCCATTAACCTTAAAAAAAAATTTAAAAAAAAAATTTTTTTTTTTTTTTAATGACTTGGTGGGCCGCAGAAATACCTTTGGCGGGCTGCATGCGGCCCGCGGGCCGTAGTTTGCCCACCCCTGCCCTAAAGCTTTCTATAAGTATGTCAGGAATAAAAGAATGACTAGGGTAAGAGTAGAGCCAGTCAAGGACAGTAGTGGGAAGTTGTGCGTGGAGTCCGAGGAGATAGGAGAGGTGCTAAATGAGTATTTTTCGTCAGTATTCACACAGGAAAAAGACAATGTTGTCGAGGAGAATACTGGGATACAGGCTACTAGACTAGAAGGGCTTGAGGTTCATAAGGAGGTGTAAGCAATCTGGAAAGTGTGAAAATAGATTAGTCCCCTGGGCCGGATGGGAGTTATCCTAGGATTCTCTGAGAAGCTAGGGAGGAGATTGCAGAGCCTTTGGCTTTGATCTTTATGTCACCATTGTCGACAGGAATAGTGCCAGAAGACTAGAGGATAGCAAATGTTGTCCCCTTGTTCAAGAAGGGGAGTAGAGATAACCCCGGTAACTATAGACCAGTGAGCCTTACTTCTGTTGTGGGAAAAGTCTTGGAAAGGTTTATAAGAGATAGGATGTATAATCATCTGGAAAGGAATAATTTGATTAGAGATAACATGGTTTTGTGAAGGGTAGCTCGTGCCTCACAAACTTTATTGAGTTCTTTGAGAAGGTGACCAAACAGGTGGATGAGGGTAAAGCAGTTGATGTGGTGTATATGGATTTCAGTAAAGCATTTGATAAAGTTCCCCATGGTAGGCTATTGCAGAAAATACGGAGGCATGAGATTCAGGGCGATTTAGCAGTTTGGATCAGAAATTGGCTAGCTGATAGAAGACAGAGGGTGGTGGTTGATGGGAAATGTTCAGCCTGGAGTTCAGTTACTAGCAGTGTACCGCAAGGATCTGTTTTGGGGCCGCTGCAGTTTGTTATTTTTATAAATAACCTGGAGGAAGGCGTAGAAGGATGGGTGAGTAAATTTGCGGATGACACTAAAGTCGGTGGAGTTGTGGACAGTGCAGAAGGATGTTACAAGTTACAGAGGGACATAGTTAAGCTGCAGAACTGGGCTGAGAAGTGGCAAATGGAGTTTAATTCAGAAAAGTGTGAGGTGATTCATTTTGGAAGGAGTAACAGGAATACAGAGTACTGGGCTAATGGTAAGATTCTTGGTAGTGTGAATGAGCAGAGAGATCTCGGTGTCCATGTACATAGGACCCTGAAAGTTGCCACCCAGGTTGAGAGGGTTGTTAAGAAGGCGTACGGTGTGTTAGCTTTTATTGGTAGAGGGATTGAGTTTCGGTGCCATGAGGTCATGTTGCAGCTGTACAAAACTCTGGTGCAAAACTTTGGAGTATTGTGTGTTGCCGCATTATAGGAAGGATGTGGAAGCATTGGAAAGGGTGCAGAGGAGATTTACCAGGATGTTGCCTGGTATGGAGGGAAGATCTTATGAGGAAAGGCTGAGGGACTTGAGGCTGTTTTCGTTAGAGAGAAGATGGTTAAGAGGTGACTTCATAGAGGCATACAAGATGATCAGAGGATTAGATAGGGTGGACAGTGAGAGCCTTTTTCCTCAGATGGTGATGGCTAGCACGAGGGGCCATAGCTTTAAATTGAGGGGAGATAGATATAGGACAGATGTCAGAGGTAGGTTCTTTACTCAGAGAGTAGTAAGGGCGTGGAATGCCCTGCCTGCAACAATAGTGGACTCGCCAACACTAAACGCATTCAAATGGTCATTGGATAGGCATATGGACGATAAGGGAATAGTGTAGATGGGTTTTAGAGGGGTTTCACAGGACGGCGCAACATCGAGGGCCGAAGGGCCTGTACTGCACTGTAATGTTCTATGTTCTATGAGTACAGACCCAGAGTCCTCAACCGTTCCTCATACGAGAAGCCCTTTGTCACCATGAGGTGAAGCCACCTCGCCCGAAGATGGTTGAAGTCATTACCCCCGGAGGCAATCAGACATTGAGCGAAACACATTGAAAATCAATCGTTTGCTTCATTCATTAACTGGCGTCAGCTGAATACTGATTATTATTTCTGTAATTACAAACTATTAAGGAGGTAATTTAAAAGGAAAACTGAAGTGTGGAAATTTTTTCCCGAAACCAGATGTGCTTGGATTTGGTGGGGGTGTAAACATATTCGGAATATCAAACGCAAAGTAAACCAGCCCATTTTGTTTTTAACAAGGTGGGAATAGAGGGATCTATTTCCAATAGAAGGTGGGTGGCCCATTTCATTATTAGACTCAGGCTGTGTGCCTCACATTCTTTCTCCATTTTAGCTTCAATTGGGCTGAATTGCCGGATCCAACAGCATGGCCTGTGGGTCAGGAGAAGCAGAGGTGAATCCACCTGCCCCCTTAGCTTATTTGTGAAACACCCCACTGTCAGCCTTCAGCTATCGCCAGGAGCCTTCCCCAGAACCACAATGGCCCCAATTGCTTCTGATTGCCCCCGATCCTCCCCATTTGTGCACCCCCCCCCTCGCCTCAGTTGTTCATATCTGTCTCCAGCCTTTCCAGTCATAGAATTCATAGAATTCACAGTGTAGAAGGAGACCGTTCGGCCCATCGATCTGCACCGGCTCCTGGAAAGAGCACCCTACCCAGCATCTACACCCTATCCCCGTAACCCAGTAACCTCACCCAACACTAAGGGCAATTTTGGTCACTAAGGGCAATTTAGTGTGGCCAATCCACCTACCCTCACATCTTTGGGTTGTGGGGTGGGACCCACGCAGTCACGGGGAGAATGTGCAAACTCCACACGGACGGTGGGACAGTGATCCAGAGCCGGGATCGAACCTGGGACCTCGGCGTTGCGAGGCAGCAGTGCTAACCACTGCGCACCGTGCTGCCCTCACTTTGCCAATCCTATTAATTCAAATCTCTCATCCCTGCCCCCGAACCTAGGGTTTGAATTCGGTCTGTCAACAGATATTAGATCTTTAATTAATACTGGGAAGGGCTGTAATGTTCGTTGTTGGGTGACTCACGCTTCAAACCAAGCCCCCCACACCAATGTGAGGCCGATTGTGTGTGAGACCCTTGTGGTTTTAAATTAGTCTGTACTTCCCACGCAGAAAGAGACAGGGTCAATATTTAACCCCTGGTACCCAACACAAGCTGCTCCCTAAAGACATGAGTGACCTGGAGAGGTGTGGTTCCCCCAGCCAGAGAGTTAGAGGAGAGAGCAGGTTCTGAATTGGTTAATGATAGGCTGCGGGGAGATTGCTCAGAGCTATGCAGCATTGAATCAATCGATGGGTGGCCTACAATAATGTCGGAAAGAGCGACTCGCAGAAAGAATGAAATCAGATTTTCAAAAGAAAAATCAATTGCAGTGTAATGTGTGAAGCTGGGATAACTTACCCCTGCTGGAATAGAGGGAGATGGCTTTTCTCTCATCATGGTAGAGTGTGTTTTGATTTACAAGTTCTGCTCGAACGTACATAATATAACTTTTAAAGAGATCGGTGAGGGACTACAGCACCTGCCAATATAGGATTCTCCTCAGGGGAACCTCGCCTTCCCCAAAGCTTCGCCCCTATTCCCAAAGGCAGTGAACTATTCTCGGAAACAAGGTCCTCAGACGTGAGTCGGCTGACAGAACATCACCCAGGTCTTCATTGTTGAGGAATAAACCTCGGCTGAGGAAAACGGGAGAGAACTTGCATTTTTTTTGATAAATGTTTTTATTGGGCTTCAGTTTTTCACGTGTGACAGTTTAATCAGAAACAATACACGCAGAGCACAGTGGAGAACACCACCCTTATTCCAACCCCTTTTGTCTACGTACAGTAGCTCAGCACTCGTCCGCCAATTTTATTTATATGTTTCCATCTGTGGGGGTGGCAGGTGGAGGGGGGGGGGGGGGGGGGGGGCTGTACCGGGTTGTTTCGGTATGTGTTTGCCCCCGTTCTGTCCTGGGGCCTTTTGACCCTGCTATTCGGTCCTCTCTTTGTGGCCTTGCTCTCGGCCTAACGTCATCTGCCTCAGCGGTTCTGTTCCCTTCCTCTCCCACCCCCCCTCCTCCTCCTTTCTCCTTTCTCTTGTGACCACTCTGCGGAGCCCCCCCTTCCCGCTCTGTTGGCCGTCGGCCTCAAACAGGTCTCGGAAGAAGTTGGTGAATGGGTTCTAAATCTTCTGGACGCCCTCTTCCAACCCCCGGATGGCGAATTTGGGTTTCCCCAGACGGAGGAATTCCGACAGGTCGGACAGCCCGTCTGCAGCTGTGGGCGGTTCTGCTGATCGCCGGCCGAGCAGGATTCTTCTGCGGGTGATCAGGGAGGCAAAGGCAAGGGTGTCAGCCCGCCTCCCATGAAGAGTTCTGGCTGGTCTGATACCCTGAAGACCGCCACTCTTGGGCATGGCTTCACCCTCACCCCCCACAACCTTGGACATCGCCTCAACGAAGGTAGTCCAGAACCCGACAAACCTGGGGCATGCCCAGAACATTTGGGCGTGGTTGGCCGGGTCTCCTTGGCACCGTTAGCATTTGTCCTCCACCTCTGGGAAGAACCCTGCTCATTCGGGTTCTGGTTAGGGGCGCTCTGTGCTCTGCCTTGCACATGTGGAGGTGGAGTCTGCCCTGTTCAATGCTTCGACCCAGAGTCCCCACCCATACTTCTACCCCTAGTTCTTAGTGGGGGGGTGGGGTGGGGGTGGGGGTGTGGGGTGTGGGGGGGGTGGGGTGGGGGGGGGTGTGGGGGGGTGGGGTGGGGGGGGGTGGGGGGGGGCGGGGGGGGGGGGGTGGGGTGGGGGGGTGGGGGGGGGGGTGGGGGGGAGGGCATGGTGAACATTTCAGTCAGACTGAAGTGCTGACTCAATTGGTTCCAGGTTTAGACTGTGGCTCCTACCACTGGGCTTGTTGAGTGCTTGGCTGGAGGAGATGGGAGTGCTGTTATGGCGAGCGCTCGGGGGGGAGGGGGGGGGGGGCCTTTGCAGGAACTCTCGTCCACACCTCCACATTCTGCTTCTGGTTCCTTCACCCATCCCACAAAACGGGGAAGGCATCAAACACGGCAAAGGAGCCATTTCTAAAGTGATGGGGCCAGTGTACCCATGGAGGTTCCCGCACCCAGGTGAGAAAGGATTCTCATTCTTGATCTGTCTGTGCTTGGGTCCTGTACACAGATAAAGTCCCCCCCTCCCCCACGATAAGTCGGTGGATGTTTATGTCGGGGATTTCCACCAGGGTCTTTTTTATGACCTCTGTGTGTCCCAGTTGGGAGCGTACAGTTGACCAGGACACCATTGACCATGACGTACTGCCCCTCTGGGCCCATAACCGTCCTCGATGCCCTAAATGATGTCCTCTTACGCCTTATGCCTACCACTCTCATTCTCGTTCTGTCACATGGAAAGTACGTCTGTCCCAGCCGTCCCTTCCTTACCCACAGTCGGTCCTTCCCCCTCAGGTGTGTCTCTTGGAGGAAGACTATGTCGGCTTTCTTACATTTCAGGTAGGCAAAAGCTCTGGATATTTTCACTGGGCCGTTAAGTCCCCTGACGTTCCAGGTGACTATACTGAGGGTTTTTTGTCCCCCACCCTCTCCTGCGGGATCAACCATACTTACCTTGTGGATGCGCCCCCTGCACTCCGGGGTTTCCCTTTATCCAGGGGCCACCCAAGATGGCCGCCGTCACTGTAATTGCCATGAGACCGGGCCCTTACACTCCGGGTTTCCCTTTGTCTGGGGACCCTCCAGAGTGGCTGTTTTTGCGTAATGTGTGCGCATACACGAACCCCAGTATGGGTTCCGTGCATCAGTCAGGAATGATAGTCCTCCCTGATTTTCCCCCCCTCCAGCATCCCCACCTCAAGCCCAGTGGCAACACCGTCAGACCAGGAGAGGAGAGGAAGCTTTCTCTTTCGCTGAGATGCAACACTGTGCGATTCCGGCCCTGTGTCTGATGAGATACCAGGAGGTGAATACCCATCCTGTGAGGTTCTGATCTTCAATAATTTACCGGCAGGCTTTAAGACATGGAACCAAATAAATCAGGAAGCGATTTGAGCTCATCTCCTCGACCAGAGCCCTGAGTTTGTTGAAAACCTCTTTTGCGAATAGCAGATAGTGAAGTCCATAGTGCAGGACACCAGCCAGGTGGAGGAAGGTACTTGAGAAGGCGGCACGGTAGCACAGCAGGAAGCACAGTTGCTTCACAGCGCCAGGGTCCCAGGTTCGATTCCCGGCTTGTTTCACTGTCTGTGTGGAGCCTGCACATTCTCCCCGTGTGTGCGTGGGTTTCCTCCGGGTGCTCCGGTTTCCTCCCACAGTCCAAAGATGTGCGGGTTAGGTGGAATCTGTCTTGTTATGCTCTTGGTGTAGCATAAGCTGCTTCCTTGATGTTCACTCTGACAAAGGAAGGTTCAGACTTGGAGATAACTTCAACACGTTTATTGAACTATTTACAATTATCCTGCTCGGATGCGCCTCCACTGTTAATCCTTCTATAGCTACTCAGACTGACAAACCAGTCTGCTACAATCCACGTGGTGGGTGTGATGTTGAATCAACCCTGTGTCTGTACTCAGAGTGTCTCCACTGCAAAGAGGAAGATCGTGTGTGCTGTGTCCTTTAGATATGGGTTGGTGTAATGAACCCCTGTGGTAGTGTCACCTCTGTGTGTATCGTGAATGCCCATTGGTCGTGTCCTATCTTACTGACCTTTTGGTTGAGTGTCTGAGTGTCATGTCTCTGGTGCTCCCTCTTGTGTCTAGCGAGCCTACGTGTATTTACATTAACCCCTTGTGTATTTACAGTGATGCATATCACCACAGATTGGACGTGCTAAATTGCCCTTAGTGTCCAAAAAAAAGATTAGGTGGGGTTACTGGCTTGCAGGGATAGGATGGAGGTGTGGGCTTAGGTCGTGTGCTCTTTCCAAGGGCTGGTGCAGACTCAATGGGCCAAATGGCCTCCTTCTGCAGTGTAAATTCTATGATTCTATGAAGCCGAGTGGTTCTCCCTGAGGTTGCGTTTCAGGCGAGATGCTAGACAGTTGAGTTGGTTAGTGCGGACGTTGGTTCAAAACACTTTGCGTGTGGACCAGGGGCTGAATGGCACATTTCTCTGTTCACAGAATCGTCACGGGTACAGGAGGAGCCCATTCGGCCCATCGTGTCTGATCCCCCTTGAGGTGAATGTGCTGTTTGCAGGAATATTCGTGAAACCACCATGCGCAGACCAGGTTCATGAACACTCGAGACCCGGACCCCGTGCATTAGATGATAAATTAGTTCCGCTCACTATTACCTCGAACGAATGTGCTGACAGACGTGTACCTTCCCGATCTTAAAAGGCATAATTTATTAAAGAAATATGTATAATTCATTCCAGCATTATATCAGCACTGATAAATATTAACCAGTAATAAAGTATAATTGTTTGAGTCAATGCTTACATGGATTCTGACACAACGGAATGTAAAGCATGGTAGCATAGTGGTTAGCATCAATGCTTCACAGCTCCAGAGTCCCAGGTTCGGTTCCCGGCTGGGTCACTGTCTGTGCGGAGTCTGCACGTCCTCCCCGTGTGTGCGTGGGTTTCCTCCGGGTGCTCCGGTTTCCTCCCACAGTCCAAAGATGTGCAGGTTAGGTGGATTGGCCATGCTAAATTGCCCGTAGTGTCCTAAAAAGTAAGGTTAAGGGGGAGTTGTTGGGTTACGGGTATAGGGTAGATACGTGAGTTTGAGTAGGGTGATCATTGCTCGGCACAACATCGAGGGCTGAAGGGCCTGTTCTGTGCTGTACTGTTCTAAATTCTAAATATTCCGATAATACCTGGGATCAGACCAGCCGTATAAAATGATACCCCCAGTGCGGTGGTGAGTGGGCTGTGGGGTCCGGGGTTCCTCGTGCCAGATGTGACAGACCAGGTCCACTGCTCAGTCCCAGACAAACTGCATCTTTTCCATCTTGAGGGTTGGAATTGGTGTCGGAGTGAGATGTCAGGAAGGATGGGTGAGTCCAGGGTGGCAGGTTCCAGTTAGAAAGACAAGGTCGCAACTTGGGATCGAGGGACGCCTTCCTCCAAACCCATCCCCTCAGCTGGTGGGCAACTCTCCTCTTGAATCCAGCCTCCAACGTGCATCCCTCTGCCTTTCCCTCTTCCTGTCTCCCTCCTTCTCTCTTCTATCTCGCCCCTCCATCTCTTTCCCCCTCTCTCCCATTTCTCCCTCTCTTTCCTGTACTGTAAAGGGGGAAGATTCAGCGATTTAGGGGGTGGGGGAGGGGTGATGTGGTATGAGGGATTAATCCTAACTGAGTGAAATGCGAAGGAAGCACAGATTGAGATTTTCCACCCACCCCGTAGCGTGTTTCCCAGCGGTGGAGGCGGATCGCCAATGGCTCCCGATGGGATCCTCCTGTGTCACCGAGGTCTATGGCGTTTGGTACGTCTCGACTGTCACTCTGCCAGGGAACCTGCACCAGGTACATGGGCTTGGGCAGGACTGGAAGATCCCACCAGCAGCACTGGAAGATCCCACTCATAGGACTGGAAGATCCCCGGCAGGAAGGGCCAGAAGATCTGCCCAGAGGACCCATCATTATAGGAAGTGATGCAATATCTCATAATCTTGCTCTCTCTCTTGTACAACCTGCTGACTAAGATGTAGACAGTGCAGGGGAGATGTTCCAGTTACCATGATCCCAGACCAGACCCCAACAGTTGCTTGGGTACCGGACAGAAACCCCAATATTTAATTTAATTTGTAAGACTGTGTGGAAAGGATTCTTCATTCCAGGGGTCATTCCACGCA
Source organism: Scyliorhinus canicula (assembly GCF_902713615.1). Classification (NCBI taxonomy): domain Eukaryota; kingdom Metazoa; phylum Chordata; class Chondrichthyes; order Carcharhiniformes; family Scyliorhinidae; genus Scyliorhinus; species Scyliorhinus canicula. The sequence continues at coordinate 22,129,992 of NC_052172.1, forward strand.
CAAATAAGGATATAGTATATTAAAACAAACTTTATTACTAGCAGTTACTAATTTAAACATCATGCTTTCAATTACCAGTTAAACAATGTTTAAAATGACAACTGCTATATTTTATCTCCACTCAGGCAAATCCTATCTCAGGTCAAAATCCACTTTTAAATAAAATTAGCCAACTCAGGAATACGTGCTGTAAAGAGATGTATTGGATAGAAACATAGAAATGAAGAAAATAGGGGTAGGAGGCCATTCGGCCCTTCGAGCCTGCTCTGTCATTCATTATGATCATGGCTGATCATTCAACTCAATAGTCTAATCCCACCTTTCCCCCCATATCCTTTAATCCCCTTCACCCCAAGTGCTATATCTAACTGCTTCTTGAGAACAAACAATGGTTTGGCCTAAACTACTTTCTGTGATAGGACATTCCACAGGCCGACCACTTTCTCGATGAAGAAACGTCTCCTCATCTCTGTCCTCAATGGTCTACCCCGTATCCTCAAACTGTAACCCCCGGTTCTGGACACCCCCACAACAGGAATATCCTTCCTGCATCTAACCTGCCCAGTCCTGTTAGAGTTTTATAGGTTTCTATGAGATTCCCCTCCCCCCCCCCCTCATTCTTCTGAACTCTAGCGAATGAAATGCTAACCAACTCAAACTCTCCTCATACGTCCGTCCTGCCATCCCAGGTATCAGTCTGGTAAACCTTTGCTGCACTTCCTCTGGAGCAAGAACATCCTTCCTCAGATAAGGAGACCAAAACTGCCCACAATACTCCAGGTGTGGCCTCGCCAAGACCCTGTATAATTGCAGCAATACATCCCTGCTCCTCTACTCGAATCATCTCACTATGAAAGCTAACATACCATTTGCCTTCTTTACCGCCTGCTGCCCCTCCATGCTTACCTTCGGCGGCTGGTGTACGAGGACACCCAGGTCTCACTGCACATTCCCCTCTCCTAATTCATGGCTATTCAGATAATAATCTGCCTTCTCACTTTTTGCTACCAAAGTTGCCTCGCATTTCTCCAAATTATTCTGCATCTGCCATGCATTTGCCCACTCACTCAGCCTGTCCAAATCCCACTGAAGGATCTCTGCATCCTCCTCACAGCTCACCCTCCCACCCAACTTGGTATCATCTGCTAATTTGGAGATATTGGGTGGGATTCTCCCAACGGGAGTCTAAGTGCCGACGCCGGAGTAAAAACCGGAGTGTTTTACTCTGGCGTGGGCCCCTGTTCCCAGCCCCCTATTCTCCCCCCTCCGTGGGGCTAGCAGACGTTGCGTGATTTACGGGGGCGGGGCCTCGGCGCGGCGTCAGAGACCTGGCGCCACGTAAAAGACGGGGCGCCTTGGGTCCCGCGCATGCGCAGTTGGGCCGGTGCCAACTAGCACATGCGCGGTGGCCGTCCTCCCCCAGGTCACCCCGCACAAACATGGCGGATGGATCCAGGCTCGCCGGCGGAAGACCGGAGGCCCGCCGACCGAGAGGCCGGCCCGCCAATCGGTTGGTCCCGATCGCGTACCAGGCCACTCTGGAGGCCCTCCCCCGGGAACGGAGCCCCCCCCCCCCACAGGCCGCCCCCCAAGCCTTCGCGGCGAGTATCCGCCGGCAGCGACCAGGTGTGGACGGCGCCGGCGGGACTGGGCCGTATACGCGCGGCCGCTCGGCCCATCCGGGCCGGAGAATTGCCGCTCGCCGTTTGCGGCGATTCTCTGAGCGGCCCAGCGCGATTTGTGCAGCGCTGGTTTCAGGGGGGGGTGGGGTGGGAGGATCGCGTGCGGGGGTCGGGAGTAGCGTGGCGTGATTTGCGCGGCTCCCCGGCGATTCTCCCACCCGGCCGGGGGAGGGGGGGAGAATACCACCCAATACATTTTGCTCCCTCATCTAAATCATTAATATCATTAATATGATAATATGATAAGGGGCAGCAGGGTAGCATGGTGGTTAGCATAAATGCTTCACAGCTCCAGGGTCCCAGGTTTCGATTCCCGGCTGGGTCACTGTCTGTGTGGAGTCTGCACGTCCTCCCCCTGTGTGCGTGGGTTTCCTCCGGGTGCTCCGGTTTCCTCCCACAGTCCAAAGATGTGCGGGTTAGGTGGATTGGCCATGCTAAATTACCCGTAGTGTCCTAATAAAAGTAAGGTTAAGGGGGGGGTTGGGTTACGTGTATAGGGTGGATATGTGGGTTTGAGTAGGGTGATCATGGCTCGGCACAACATTGAGGGCTGAAGGGCCTGTTCTGTGCTGTACTGTTCTATGTTCTATGTTCTATGTATTGTGACTAGTTCCCAGCACCGATCCCTGCGGTACCCCCCTAATCACTGCCCACCATTTGGAAAAAGACCGGTTAATTCCTACTCTTTGTTTCCTGTCTGCCAACCAGTTTTCTATCCATCTCAATACACTACCCCTAACCCCACGTGCTTTAATTTTATGCACTAATCTCTTATACGGGACTTTGTCAAAAACCTTTTAAAAGTTCAAATATACCACATCCACTGGCTCCCCCTCATCAATACTACTAGTTGCATCCTCGAAGAATTCCAGTAGATTTGTCAAGCATGATTTCCCCACCATTAATCCACGCTGACTCTGTCCGATCCTGCCACTATTTCCAGTGCTACTTCCTTAAGCACTCTGGGATGTAGATTATCAGGCCCTGGGGATTTATCCGCCTCCGATCCTATCAATTTCCTCAATACAATTTCTCTACTATTATCAATCTCCTTCAGTTCCTCCCTCTCACTATATTCCCTAACATTTCGGGTATCTTATTTGTGTCCTCATTTGTGAAGACAGTATTTATTTAAGTTGCTTAGCCATTTCTTTGTCCCCCTAGAATGCATTCCCCTGTTTCTGACTGTAAGGGACCTACATTTGTCTTCACCAATCTTTTTCTCTTCACGTACCTATAGAAACATTTGCAGTCAGTTTTCATGTTCCCAGCAAGCTTACTCTATTTTCCCCTTCTTAAGCAATCCCTTGGTCCTCCTTTGTTGAATTCTAAACTGTTCCTAATCCTCAGACCTGTTGTTTCTCTTGGCCAATTTGTGTGCTTCTTCTTTGGATTGGATACTATCTCTAATTTCCCTTGTAAACCATAGCTTAGCCACCTTTCCCATATTAATTTTGTGCCAGACAGGAATGAGCAATTGTTTCAGTTCCCCCAGGCACTCCTTGAATGTTTGCCATTGCCTAGCCACTGTCATCCCTTTAAGTAACGTCTCCCAATCAATCATAGCCAACTAGTGCCTCATGTCATCACAGTTTCCTTTATTAAGATTCAGGGCCCTAGTCTCAGAATCAACTACGTCACTCTCCATCTTGATGAAAAATTCTATCATGTTATGGTCACTCATCCCCAAGGGGTCTTGCACAACTAGATTGCCATTCTAGTTGCATAGCAACATGGTTCTCATTACGGTCTAGGATGGCCTGCTCTCTAGTTAGTTCCTCAACCACTTTGAGAGAGAAATCCTGCAGGAAACAGCTGGCAGACTCTTGCCTGTGTCAAACTACTGTTCAACCTGCCAATCTTTTCAGAAATTGTTGGTCTGTCCACAGTCAAATCTTTAACTGACTGTTTCACCAGAAATTGCTAGCCTATTCCTCATTGCTAGTCCATTCCCAGTTCCTCGTTAGTAAAGTGGTTAGTATTCCCATCTGTCACGCGGGAGATCAATTCCCCGTCAGGGAGTTTGTAGCTATCCAAAGGATTGACGGGATTCCTTTCAGGTGTCACAGTAGCATAGTGGTTAGCATTGTTGCTTCACAGCTCCAGGGTCCCAGGTTCGACTCCTGGCTTGGGTCACTGTCTGAGCGGAGTCTGCATGTTCTTCACATGTCTGCGTGGGTTTCCTCCGGGTGCTCCGGTTTCCTCCCACAGTCCAAAGACATGCAGGTTAGGTGGATTGGCCAAGCTAAATTGACCTTAGTGTCCAAAGGGGTTGGGCGGGGTTACTGGGTTATGGGTATGGGGCGAAGTTGTGGGCTTGGGGCGGGGGTGCTCTTTCCAGGGGCTGGTGCAGACTTGAATGGGCCGAATGGCCTCCTTCTGAACCGTAACAATTCTGTGATTCTAAGAGTGACATAACATGTTGGTTCAAACTCTCGACACAGAGAACAGGCACCCTGATTACATCATCACAATGTCTGTTCTATGTCAAACTTCCTGAGAACAGGTGATGCAGTAAATGGTCCCTGAAATGTGTAACGCCCACATTTCAATTTGCTTCCATTGAATTCAACTGCCATTGAATGTTTCACTGCTTGGAGCACAGAGCCGAGCCACAGGCCAGGGCTAACGCAAGGTAAAGTTCATCACTAATCATACACAATAAAGCAAAGTTCACAAGTACGTTCCACATGGCATCTGATTGACAGTTCCATTTTCCATGGTGCTGTGTCTGAACTCTTTCCCAGGGAGGGAGCTAATTTTGTTTCACTCTGTGTTCAATTATATCCAGTCCTGTGCAACTTGTTATCATCTAATAGCAGCTTGTGCTAACATAGTGCCTTTATATAGACAGACACCTGACCAGACCTTAGAAAACAGGAGAGGGGAGGGGAGGATGGAACAGATACTGGCCTGGAGCGGCGAGGAGAATGAGAGAAGAGAGAAGATTTAAGCAACAGTCTGCTTCGCATGGAGCGCACTGGAAAAGGCAAAGCAAAGAAATCTGAACCCCTCGATTAGATTCTAGTCTGTAACTCACTCCCGGGTATCTGTTATTCTATATATAAACCACCCTGAACCCCTCGATTAGATTCTAGTCTGTAACTCACTCCCGGGTATCTGTTATTCTATATATAAACCACCCTGAACCCCTCGATTAGATTCCAGTCTGTAACTCACTCCCGGGTATCTGTTACTCTATATATAAACCACCCTGAACCCCTCGATTAGATTCCAGTCTGTAACTCACTCCCGGGTATCAGTTATTCCATATATAAACCACCCTGAACCCCTCGATTAGATTCCAGTCTGTAACTCACTCCCGGGTATCTGTTACTCTATATATAAACCACCCTGAACCCCTCGATTAGATTCCAGTCTGTAACTCACTCCCGGGTATCAGTTATTCCATATATAAACCACCCTGCACCCCTCGATTAGATTCCAGTCTGTAACTCACTCCCGGGTATCAGTTATTCCATATATAAACCAACCCGAAACCCTCGATTAGATTCCAGTCTGTAACTCACTCCCGGGTATCTGTTATTCTATATATAAACCAACCCGAACCCCTCGATTAGATTCCAGTCTGTAACTCACTCCCGGGTATCTGTTATTCTATATATAAACCACCCTGAACCCCTTGATTAGATTCTAGTCTGTAACTCACTCCCGGCTATCTGTTATTCTATATATAAACAACCCCGAACCCCTCGATTAGATTCCAGTCTGTAACTCACTCCCGGCTATCTGTTATTCTATACAGAAACCACCCCGAACCCCTCGATTAGATTCCAGTCTGTAACTCACTGCCGGGTGTCTGTTATTCTATATATAAACCATTCGAAACCCTCGATTAGATTCCAGTCTGTAACTCACTCCCGGCTATCTGTTATTCTATATATAAACCATTCGAACCCCTCGATTAGTTTCCAGTCTGTAACTCACTCCCGGGTATCTGTTATTCTATATATAAACCACCCCGAGCCCCCCGATTAGATTCCAGTCTGTAACTCACTCCGGGGTATCTGTTATTCTATATATTACATAGAATTTACAGTGCAGAAGGATGCCATTCGGCCCATTGAGTCTGCACCGACTCTTGGAAAGAGCACCCTACCCAAGGTCAACACCTCCACCCTATCCCAATAACCCAGTAACCCCACCCAACACTAAGGCAATTTTGGTCACTAAGGGCAATTTATCACGGCCAATCCACCTAACCCGCACATCTTTGGACTGTGGGAGGAAACCGGAGCACCCGGAGGAAACCCACGCACACACGGGGAGGACGTGCAGACTCCGCACAGACAGTGACCCAGCGGGGAATCGAACCTGGGACCCTGGAGCTGTGAAGCAATTGTGCTATCCACTATGCCACCGCGCTGTCCTTTTAACGATGCCGATGATATCAATTTCCTTTCTATCGTTCTTTTTTAAAAAAATGTACCATGGCAGCTCCAGGTGTCAGATTCCATGAGTAACATGTCTGGGCATGTCCCCAGCACAATCCATGGAATGCCTTTGTCCCCAGCACAATCCATGGAATGCCTTTGTCCCCAGCACAATCCATGGAATGCCTTTGTCCCCAGCACAATCCATGCCTGGGCATGTCCCCAGCACAATCCATGGAATACCTTTGTCCCCAGCACAATCCATGGAATACCTTTGTCCCCAGCACAATCCATGGAATGCCTTTGTGGTCAACTTGCAATTCCAGACATCAGGGGCGGGATTCTCCGAGGGGGCTGGCGTCAATCCCGTCAATCTCCGCGCCGGTCGGCGTGCTGCCCCCGGCGATTCTCCGGCCCGCGATGGGCTGAAGACCCGTCGCTGTCATGCTTCTCCCACCGGCGTGGATCAAACCACCTACCTGACCGGCAGGAGCAGGTGGCGTGGGCGGGCTCCGGGGTCCTGGGGGGGGTACGATCTGGCCCCGGGGGGTGCCCCAACGGTGGCCTGGCCCGCGATCGGGGCCCACTGATCGACCGGCGGGCCTGTGCCGTGGGGGCACTCTTTTCCTTCCGCCTTCGCTATTGTCTTCACCATGGCGGAGGCGGAAGTGACCCCCTCCCCTGCGCATGTGCGGGGATGACATCAGCAGCCACTGATGCTCCGGCGCATGTGCGGACTTCTGCCGGCCGGTGAAGTCCCTTCGGCCCCGGCTGGCGTGGCGCCAAAGGCCTTCCACGCCAGCCGGCGGAGCGCCAACCACTCCGGCGTGGGCCTAGCCCCTCAATGTTAGGGCTTGGCCCCTAAAGGTGCGGAGACTTCCGCACCTTTGGGGCGGCCCGACGCCGGAGTTGTTCACGCCACTCCATCACGCCGGGACCCCCCGCCCCGCCGGGTAGGGGAGAATCCAGGCCCAGCTGACTTGTGGCAGCCATCTTGTGGGTCAGCAAATTTAATTTTTTAATGAGCAAAAGAAATTAAAGTTTTATGTGCATAGATTCTGATTTATTTCATGTTTTAGGGACATGACATTGCTTTGTATTGTGTGTGAGGTTTGACACATTTGATTGATCAGGTTAAGATCGATCTTCCCTCCATGCTGAAGGTTACGCTCGACAGAAAGATTGACCTTGACTTGACATTGGCTTGTTTGGACAAATTTGAAGGTGAAGATGTGGGGATAGAGACAGAAAGCTCTGTGAGAGACAAACATTATCCTCTGGTTTCTTTTGATGTGCAGATTCTTTAACTTCTGCTCATTAAGTTATTGCTATTAAACTCTGCTTTCTGAAACATTTGAAATTCCTCCTTTGTTCACTTTGTCCACTTGGCAAACTTGCTTGAGTGGGTAATTGTTCAGAGGCCATAAAGCAGGAATACAGCTATCTGTTACTACTGAAGCCTCTTAATTGAGATTGTCTGGGATTGAAATAGTCTCATTTATCATTAATCAGAAGCCATCTGTAGCTGTTCGGCTACCTTGGGGATCGATAGGTATTTGAGAAACCTGTTTCACTGCTGGCCATTGTCCCACTGCATTACGTGCAACTTAGCCAAACCACTAAGACACAAGTCTGGGATTACTGCCTCTACCCGTGACAGATGTTACCCAAACACTGGCTTCTGTGAACCACATTGAGGAGCAGAGAAAAACGAAACAACTTCATTCAGACATACTTTCCTGGACAATTCTCATTTGCAGCAGCCCCTGTTGATGGATGGGCACCGGTACGAAGGAGGGAGTCAGGCATTGGTACAGAGGATAATAAGAAAGGGGCAGCGATTTGTTCAGAGGCACCAGTCAGAGTGAGAGCCAAGACTGAGCGAGGAGAAAATAAATGAGTGTAATTAAAGTCTGGGGAATATGAGGGAGAGTGGGAAGGTGCGGAGTGCGTGGGGGTGGAAATGAAAGCATTGTTGGAAATTTGTCACAGAACAAAAAATGCAAAACTAGGGGACATAGCCTCAAACTAAGGGGGAGCAGATTTAGGGCTGAGTTGAGATAGAACTTCTTCACCCAAAGGGTAGCGAGACTGTGGAATTTCTTGCCCAGTGAAGCAGCTGAGGCTCCTTCATTGAATGTTTTTCAGGCAAAGGTAGATAGACTTTTGAACAGTAAAGGAAATAAAGGTTACGGTGAGTGGGCGGGTAAGTGGAGCTGAGTTCACAGAAAGATCAGCCGTGATCTTATTGAATGGCGGAGCAGGCTCGAGGGGCCAGATGGCCCACTCCTGCTCCTAGTCCTTATGTTCATATGTTCTCTGAGCTCTCACTAATCACTGATCCACCCCTCTTACACAGTCTAATATCCAACACATATTCCCTCCCCTTTAACACTGAACAAGAGTCATGCGGACTCCAAATGTTAACCTTGTTCTCTCTCCCTACAGCTGCTAACAGACCTGTTGAGTTTTTCCAGCATTCTCTGATCAACATATGTTTTTGTGGAAATGCATTTTGAAAATAATTTTTGACTAATCGAAGTAGGAATAAGGAAGGTTTGTCATGGAAACCCCTACAGTACGGGAGGAGGCCATTTGGCCCATCGAGTCTGCACTGACCCTCTGAAAGAGCACCCTACCCAGGCCCATTCCCGCCACCCTATCCCTGTAACCCCACCTAACCTTTGGACACCAAGGGACAATATAGAGTGGCCAATCCACCTAACCTGCACATCTTTGGACTGTGGGACGAAACCAGAGCACCCGGAGGAAACCCACGCAGACACGGGGAGAACGTGCAAGCTCCACAGGGTCCACGTTACACCAACCTTGCTTTCCACGTCACTGAAGTCGATAGGGTTGGGTTGAAGTTAATATTTTCATTCTGCAATCTAGCAGATCTTTTGTCTGATTTCCCTTTGAAACTGCAGCAGTTGCAATGCCGGCTCCGCATCCCGTTTCCTACTCTCCGGACAAAATTATTCTCTTGTCCGGTATTTCGAATGCCCAAAGCTTGCTGTCCATTGATAATTAGGTCCCAGAAACAGCAGAGGGGTCAGTCACCCTCCGGATGGGCATCCGGAATCACATCCCATTGGGCTTCCATTTGGGATTTCCCCTGGAGCAGGATATATCGGCAGAAGGGTTGAAATGTGAAAATGTTCCGTTTCGAGCCCCCAAAACTCCACGGGGAAAGTAAAGGGGATTGAAAGTTAACAGAGGTTAATGGGGAAAATAAACCATCTCGCATCCCTCGATAAACTTTAACAGTGACTTAAACACCCTTGCATAGTGATGAATGTGCTTTCTTTAATTGTTGCTGGTTAAAACACCCACTCCATTGGATAATAAGTTTGCTTGCTATCTATCTTTGCTACTGCTATGGGAACCACGTTTACTCTTAACAAAGAAAAGACTTGGTTTTACTTTTTCAATTGCAGACAGGAAGTGGGGAAGGCTGAGCTTTAGAAAGATATAGTTTGTTGACGCCCTTGTTGGTGTTTCAGAGAGGTCATTGTGTGCTCTACACAGGCCCCTGGGGTGAAGGGGTTTAGCTGGTCAGTAACTGATGCTCCATCGCCGTTGGATGGGACGTTTGTTGTGACTGGCTTGGGATTATTCGGATGATTTGGGATTTACAAAGCATCGCACAGAATTGGTGATGTGCGCTGGACAGAGATGGGGGCCCACAGACAGTGACCCAAGCAGGAATTTGGCCAATTTTGACCGCTGTGTTGATGGGCAACACTTCATAAAGATGCCAGTCACACTCACGGGATGAGAAAAGCAGCCTTTGGCTCCGATTGAGATACCAACTCTGAAAGGTGTCGGGCCATCTCTTCACCATCCTGAGAACTAGGTGGTCAGAAATAATCCCTTTCTGCTCAACGCCAGCACCTGGGGGAAATAGACATATAACATACAGTGCAGAAGGAGGCTATTTGGCCCATCGAGTCTGCACCGTCCCACTTAAGCCCTCACTTCCACCCTATCCCCGTAACCCAATAACCCCATCTAACTATTTTCAACACTAAGGGGCAATTTAGAATGGGCAATCCACCTAACCCGCACATCTTTGGACTGTGGGAGGAAACCGGAGCACCCGGAGGAAACCCACGCACACACGGGGAGGATGTGCAGACAGTGACCCAAGCAGGAATCGAACCTGGGACCCTGGCGCTGTGAAACCACAGTGCTAACCACTATGCTACCGTGCTGCCACTAATGTTACTGGTCTAAAGACCTTTGGCGGAATTCTCCCCCACCCGGTGGGGCGGACAGTCCCGGCGCCGAGGAGCGGCGTGAACAACTCCGGCATCGGGCCGCTTGGAAGGTGCGGAATCCTCCGCACCTTCAGGGGCTAGGCTGGCGGCGGCGGGGTTGGCACCGCACTACCCAGCGCGGAAGGGGCTCGGCGCCGCGCCAACCGGCGCCGAAGGGCCTCCGCCGCACGGCGTGAGTTGGCGCATGCGCGGGAGCGCCAGCGTGTGCTGGCGTCATCCTAGTGCATGCGCAGGGGGGGTTCGTCTCCGCACCGGCCATGGCGGAGGTCCATAGCAGCCAGTGCGGAGGGAAAGAGTGCCCCCACGTCACAGGCCCGCCCGCGGATCGGTGGGCCCGGATCGTGGGCCAGGCCACCATGGAGGCACCTCCTGGGGCCAGATCCCCCCGCGCCTCCCACGAGGATCCCAGAGGCCGCCCTCAGAGCCAGGTCCCGCCGGTAAGTACCGGCCTAAAATGGTCGGCCGCTCGGCCCATCGCGGGCCGGAGAATTGCCGGGGGGGGGGGGGGGGGGGGGGGGGGGGGGGGGGGGGGGCTGCCAAAACCCCGGCACCAGAGAATTTGGCAGCCGGCGGGGCGGGTTCACGCCGCTCTCCTGGCGATTCTCCGGCCCGGCGGGGGGGTTGGAGAATCCCGCCTCTTATGATCTTATGTTGCTATCAACTCGCGATATCGAGGAATTATCTGAAAGAAGAGTATAAACCCATATAGAGCGTCTGACCCGCTGATACATCCAGCCGAAAAGCAGATTAACCAGTCCTACAGCTCTTTGCCGTTCGTGGGATCTTCCTGTGTTTATCATGGCGGATGACACACTAGCATCAGATCCAGGAAATTCCAACAGAGCAGCCACTAAAACATAAATATTGAAATCAGATTGAGTTGCTGATGACAGGGGCTTGAGATTCAGAATATGCCAGGTCCCAGAATCAGGATTTGAGCATCATTTCGATTCAGCCATGAGCAGACTCGATGGGCAGAATGGCCACTTCTGCACTGTAGGAATTCTATGGACTCTATGAAAACAAACGCCACACGGGTTACACCCCTCCCGGTCCTGGGAGGTGATCACATCGGTGTATAGGGAGAGTTTGATGGAGGCTGGAGGGTTGAAGCAAGGAAGCTTAGACTGATGTCCCATGCAGCCGCTTTGATTGAGAGAGAGGTTCCGAGAGTCAGCGACCTGACATTAGAAGAGGTCAAACGTGCCTGAGTCTAAACTGGATGGAAATGTCAAAGTGAAGGACCGATAAGAAAAAAATGGTTTTCTTTTGAAGAGAACAAACACCATTGTTTAATACAGTACACGGGATAAAATGTCACAAAGCCTCGGGACTGATTCTGGGCTCTTAGATTTTCTGTTGGTTCCTGATTTTATTGAAGGAGCCTTGAATAGTATTGTATCAAATTCTGCTCACAGGTAACTGGATTACAGCTTCCATTGATAGAGTGAGAGAGGGAGGGAGGGAGAGAGAGAGAAAGGCAGGGAGAGAGAGAGAGGGGGAAGAAGAGTGAAAGGGAGGGTGGAAGAGATAGACAGAAGGGGAGCGCGAGTGAGAGAGCACAAGAGGAGCGAGGGGGAGATGGAGAGGGTGGGGGGGGGGCAGAGAAAGAAAAGGAGGAGAGAGAAAGGGAGGGAAAAGCAGAGAGAGTGAAAGAGAAAGAGTGAGGGAGAGGGAGAGAGTGAGAGAGATAGAGGGGAGGGCGAGAGAGAGGGCAAAAGAGAAGGAGAGCGAGGGAGCGAGAGAGATAGGAGAGGGAGGGAGGGAGGGAGAGGGAGAGAGAGTGAGGATAGGGAGGGAGAGTGAGAGGGAGAGAGAGTGAGGATGGGGAGGGAGAGAGAGAGGGAGAGTGAGAGAGAGGGAGAGGGAGAGAGTGAGAGAGAGGGAGAGAGTGAGGGAGATAGAGAGGGGGGGGCGAGAGAGAGGGCAAAAGAGAAGGGGAGCGAGGGAGATAGCGAGAGAGATAGAGAGAGAGGGAGGGAGAGGGAGAGAGAGTGAGGATGGGGAGGGAGAGAGAGAAGCATTGAGAGTTGGTGCCCTAACAGCTCAGAGATTTGGGAATGTTGAAAGCTCATTCAGTGCAACCTCTCCACCAACTCTTCGGCAATGGGAAGGAAGGTCAGTAATTGAAGCCGCCACCATGGGCTCATTCAGGTTAAAAAAAAAATTTACACCTTCATTTCACCCCCCCCCCCTCCCCACTGACCCTCACATCTATGTAGCCCCATTTACCCCCCTACTGATCTACCCAAGTACGGATGTCTTCCACCAATACGACGCCCCCACTCATGCTCCCCACTATAGGCATGAGGTTTTAATTGTCCCTCATGCAAGCTACACCTCTGAAATTATAACTAAACCAATCCAAATTGACTCCCCTATTCAAGAAAGGAGGGAGACAGAAAGCAAGAAGCTACAGGCCGGCTAGCTTAGCGTCTGAATTAGGAAATGAACTGGAATCTATTATGGAGGAGGTTACAGTGGGGCACTTAGAGAATCTCAGTGAAATTGGGCAGAGTCACCATGGTGTTGTGAAAGGGAAATCACGTTTGACTAATTTATCGAGGAAGTAACAAACAGCATGGGTAAAGGGGAACATGTGGATGTGCTGGACTAGGATTTCCAGAAGGCATTTGGCAAGGCGCCACATCAAAGATTACGGTGCAAAAATTGAGCTCGTGACTTTGGGGCTAACATATTAGCATGGACAGGAGATTAGTTAGCGGACAAGAAAAGGAGAGGTGGCATAAATGGGTTATTTTCTGGTTGGCAGGATGTGGTGACTGATTTGCCACCGGGAGCAGTGCTGGGACCTCAACTGTTTACAAATGATATCAATAGCTTTGGTGGCATTGTCACTGGACTAGTAATCAGGAGACCCAGGGTGATTCTCTGGGACACAGGTTCAAATCTCACCAGGGCAGATGTCTACTGATGACCATGAAACCATTGTCGATTTGTTCCGCCCTTCAGGGAAGGAAATCTGCCGTCCTTACCCGGTCTGGCTTCCACGTGACTCCAGCCCCACAGCAACATGCTTGACTCTTAACAGCCTCTCAGGGATGGGCGGTCCCACCAGCGACGCCCACATCTGATGGACGAGTAAAGAAAAAAGCGATTGGGCAAAGATTTGGCAGATGTTAGAACTTGTCCACTTCAGCAAGAAGAATAGAAAAATGTTTAAATGTGTTTTAGTGTTTAAATAGAGAGGGGTTGCAGAGGGATCTGGGCGTCCTGGTACATGAGGTTCCGCTGACTGATTCCTGGGATGAGCGAGGACAGAATGGGCCTCAAACTGGAGCTCAGAAGATTGAGAGGTAATCTTCTGGAATCAAACAATTCTGAGAGGCTCCTGAGACTCCCGCCCAAGGCCTCCCAAATTTAAGATGGAGATGAGCAGGAATATTTTCTGTCAGAGAGTTCCGGATCTCTAGGATTCTTTTTTCCCCAGGGGAGTGGTGGAGGCAGGATCATTGGATGTTTGTAAGACAGAGGTGGATAGATTCTAGGGGAGCCAAAGGTTATCAGGGGTCAGGCGTGGGGGGAGTCAAGGCCACAATCAGATCAGCGTGGGCTTATTGAGTTTCGGAACAGACACATGTAATGCTCTCGGTAAGCACGAATGGCGAGGTCTTTGCAGTTGAAGTGCTCAGAGAACATACGGCTTTGTAAATGAACAAAACCGTTTATTAATTAACTAAAACACGAAAGGGTTTCTATGATGTTTATTGAGATTAGAGTTGGATGTGATGGCGAGATACAAACAACTATGATTAACTATTATTAATCACTGTTTACTCAGGAGCTGCTCGATCTGTGACTGCGGTCTGTGCCTAGGTTGTGTCTTTGTGCTGTCCAGGTTCTGTGTCTGACATGTGGGTGTCTTCCAGCGACGTCCTCCTGTCGTCACACCACCTGTGGTCGGATGCTAGAATACATCCTGTCCCCCATCTGGCTGTCTTCCAGTGACGTCCTCCTGTCGTCACACCACCTGTGGTCGGATGCTAGAATACATCCTGTCCCCCATCTGGCTGTCTTCCAGCGACGTCCTCCTGTCGTCACACCACCTGTGGTCGGATGCTGGAATTGTAATCTATGCATGCAGGCACTAATGTTTATATACAGTTTGGTTATTATGTTATATACACAAATGATATTCTACATAGCATTACAACACACACACACACACGCACACACACACACACACACACACACGCACATGCACTGAACATGTTATATATTCTTGGAACTTGAATACGTTTTTTAAAAGCCTCACAGGGCGGCAAAATCCAGAGCCAGAATTGTGTTTCCCCCAAAGAGCCAACTTTGCCTCTCTCATTTGGTCCGTCTTCTGTCTCTCTCACCACGGGAACTTTTATAAAGCTTTTATTTTCTGTTGTTATTGTTTGACAGGAACACAGAGCTGAGCTAGCCTTTCCTCTGTATGTTTGGAACTTGGACAGGAACGGATTGAGACGACATTTACTGACGTACCGATGGTCACCACAATCTAGATACGTTCAGTCTACAACACGCTTTCGGACCCCGTGCATTTGCTGTTAAAGACAGGCCCCATGGATTGATGGGTACTTCCATTGACGTAACGAGTTTAGACAGTGATCGATAGGCACTGCATCCCAGATCTACAAAACTCACTCAAGTGTTAGATTAATAGGATCAATGATTTGATTTGACGAACAAACGTTTGACTCTGTTGATGCAACTTGCAGCTCACGGGCTGTGGGTTCAATGCCCGAGGCTGGGATTTGGAGCTCAGAATCTGAGCTGACATTTCATTCTGGTCCCCTGTGAATGTTTTGTGGATGGAGATGGTGTTGTTCCGATGGGATGTCAAACAACGGCTTTGGGGTGTGTGTGTGGGGGGGGGGGGGGGGGGGGGACAAATTCCAAGTTATTAATTTTGTGGAACCGATTTGGGATATTTTTTCTATTAAATGTGATAAATGCAGCTCTGGCCTTTTAATAGTAGATCAGAAATGTTTCAGGCGGGGAAAGGACGAGTCCCACCCACTCCTCTTTCCCATCTCATACATTCATCTTCCCTCCAAAAACATCTCCGCCAGTCTCGTAGTACCAGATATCTCCACCATCAGCTGTGGCTTCAGTATTAGTCCCACTCCTTATTGTTCAGGCTGTATGTTCACTGTTCATTCCCAGGACAGGTACTGCACGGGGTAAGATACAGAGTAAAGCTCCCTCTACACTGTCCCCATCAAACATTCCCAGGACAGGTACTGCACGGGGTTAGATACAGAGTAAAGCTCCCTCTACACTGTCCCCCATCAAACACTCCCAGGACAGGTACAGCACGGGGTTAGATACAGAGTAAAGCTCCCTCTACACTGTGCCCATCAAACACTCCCAGGACAGGTACAGCACAGGGTTAGATACAGAGTAAAGCTCCTTCTACACTGTCCCCATCAAACACTCCCAGGACAGGTACAGCACGGGGTTAGATACAGAGTAATGCTCCCTCTACACTGTCCCCATCAAACATTCCCAGGACAGGTACTGCACGGGGTTAGATACAGAGTAAAGCTCCCTCTACACTGTCCCCATGAAACACTCCCAGGACAGGTACAGCACGGGGTTAGATACAGAGTAAAGCTCCCTCTACACTGTCCCCATCAAACATTCCCAGGACACGTACAGCACGGTGTTAGATACAGAGTAAAGCTCCCTCTACACTGTCCCCATCAAACACTCCCAGGACAGGTACAGCACGGGGTTAGATACAGAGTAAAACTCCCTCTACACTGTCCCCATCAAATACTCCCAGGACAGGTACAGCACGGGGTTAGATACAGAGTAAAGCTCCCTCTACACTGTCCCCATCAAACACTCCCAGGACAGGTACAGCACGGGGTTCGATACAGAGTAAAGCTCCCTCTACACTGTCCCCATCAAACACTCCCAGGATAGGTACAGCACGGAGTTAGATACAGAGTAAAGCTCCCTCTACACTGTCCCCATCAAACACTCCCAGGACAGGCACAGCACGGGGTTAGATACAGAGTAAAGCTCCCTCTACACTGTCCCCATCAAACACTCCCAGGACAGGCACAGCACGGGGTTAGATACAGAGTAAAGCTCCCTCTACACTGTCCCCATCAAACACTCCCAGGACAGGTACAGCACGGGGTTAGATACAGAGTAAAGCTCCCTCTACACTGACCCCATCAAACACTCCCAGGACAGGCACAGCACGGGGTTAGATACAGAGTAAAGCTCCCTCTACACTGTCCCCATCAAACACTCCCAGGACAGGTACAGCACGGGGTTAGATACAGAGTAAAGCTCCCTCTACACTGTCCCCATCAAACACTCCCAGGACAGGTACAGCACGGGGTTCGATACAGAGTAAAGCTCCCTCTACACTGTCCCCATCAAACACTCCCAGGATAGGTACAGCACGGAGTTAGATACAGAGTAAAGCTCCCTCTACACTGTCCCCATCAAACACTCCCAGGACAGGCACAGCACGGGGTTAGATACAGAGTAAAGCTCCCTCTACACTGTCCCCATCAAACACTCCCAGGACAGGCACAGCACGGGGTTAGATACAGAGTAAAGCTCCCTCTACACTGTCCCCATCAAACACTCCCAGGACAGGTACAGCACGGGGTGAGATACAGAGTAAAGCTCCCTCTACACTGACCCCATCAAACACTCCCAGGACAGGCACAGCACGGGGTTAGATACAGAGTAAAGCTCCCTCTACACTGTCCCCATCAAACACTCCCAGGACAGGTACAGCACGGGGTTAGATACAGAGTAAAGCTCCCTCTACACTGTCCCCATCAAACACTCCCAGGACAGGTACAGCATGGGGTTAGATACAGAGTAAACCTCCCTCTACACTGTCCCCATCAAACACTCCCAGGACAGGTACAGCACGGGGTTAGATACAGAGTAAAGCTCCCTCTACACTGTCCCCATCAAACACTCCCAGGACAGGTACAGCACGGGGTTAGATACAGAGTAAAGCTCCCTCTACACTGTACCCATCAAACACTCCCAGGACAGGTACAGCACGGGGTTAGATACAGAGTAAAGCTCCCTCTACACTGTCCCCATCAAACACTCCCAGGACAGGCACAGCACGGGGTTAGATACAGAGTAAAGCTCCCTCTACACTGTACCCATCAAACACTCCCAGGACAGGTACAGCACGGGGTTAGATACAGAGTAAAGCTCCCTCTACACTGTCCATATAGAGGCGGAATTTTCCACAAAAGTGACAAAGTGTCGGTATCAGTGAGGAAGCCGGTTGATCTTCATGAGCCCCGTTGCTCGGACTGCAATCTTCAGGTACTTTATAATGTTTTTTCCACATGATAAACTTTGCGCCTGCACAGCGAATTGTCTAATTCGCTCGCCCCAGGGGTCGTCTGAGCATTTCAATGAGGGGACATGGTGGTGTAGTGATATTGTCACTGGACTAGTAATCCAGAGAGCCAGGGTATTCTGGGGTCCCAGGTTCAAATCCCACCACTGCAGATTGGGAAATTTGACATGCTTTATCTATTAAGTGTGATAAATGCAGCTCTGCCTTTTAATAGAAGATCAGAAATGTTTTCAGGCGGTGGAAAGGATGAGCAAAGCCCCACCCATTCAATAAAAATCTGGAACTAAAAGTCTAAAGATGACCATAAACCATTGTCGATTGTTGTAAAAACCCATCTGGTTGACTAATGTCCTTTAGGGAAGGAAATCTGCCGTCTACCCTGTCTGGCCTACACGTGACTCCAGACCCACAGCAAAATGGTTGACTGTTAAATGCCCCAGAGGGGCAATTATGAATGGGTAATAAATGCTGGAACCGCCTGCGATACCCTCGTCGCATTAATGAATTATAAAGAACCGCATTTACACGGCTTCTCAGCATGGATGTCAGCGAGGAAAGGGCCCTCAGCTGTTTGCTGGATACCGTGGGGGAAGGAGGTGAATGATCCACTCCAATGAGACAGGGTAAATGCTCTCTGTCTCCTCTCTGCACTCCATCCTTCGGTCAGCTCCCCCCCCAATCTCGCCTCGATCCCACCTCGTAGGGCCTCAGGACCCGGCCTCCACTTAGCATCCTCAAACTTGCCCCCCCCCTCCCCCCACAGGCTCTCCTCATCCGAACCCCTCCGCCCACACAAACCAGGTGTCATCGACCTCGAGCCGGCCAGGCGTCCAGCTCGCATTATGCCAATTTGTGTCCCTGCCGGAGAAGAGCATCGTCAGGTGTCTGATGCACCGTTCACCATGGACCAGGTTACACTGTGAGCCTTGTTGTATCGGGGTTTTGCTGCAGTCTCTGGCCTCTGCACTGACATCGTCAGCAAAAATTTCCCCCTTCGAGCCACCCCTGCAGCCTGGGGTCACCCTCAGACATGCCGAGGATGTAACCATCACACACGCTCCCCCGGAAAGGTGCACTCGCGTTCATGATTCACATCCGGCGTTCCCAAACCAGCTGCACGTTGAGGGAGTGGAGCTCTTCCCTGTTTAGGGGACTCCCTCAAGCTACAGGGTGCTGGGAGCAACATGGGGTACAGTCAATTAGGGCAGCACAGTAGCATTGTGGATAGCACAATTGCTTCAAAGCTCCAGGGTCCCAGGTTCGATTCCGGTTTGGGTCACTGTCTGTGCGGAGTCTGCACATCCTCCCCGTGTGTGCGTGGATTTCCTCCGGGTGCTCCGGTTTCCTCCCACAGTCCAAAGATGTGCAGGTTAGGTGGATTGGCTGTGCTAAATTGCCCTTAGTGTCCAAAATTGCCCTTAGTGTTGGGTGGGATTACTGGGTTATGGGGATAGGGTGGAGGTGTTGACCTTGGATAGGGTGCTCTTTCCAAGGGCCGGTGCAGACTTGATGGGCCGAATGGCCTCCTTCTGCACTGTAAATTCTATGAAAAGCTATGAATCCCCCCCCCCCCCCCCCCCCCGGTGGCAGAGTAGCTGTGGTACCGAGTACTGTGTCCCTCTCGTCGTGGTAGGCCTTGCCCAGGTTGAAATTAATAAATTCCAAAGCTGCTGCATAGACTGCATCCGTGTTCTCACAGACCTGGAAACAGCCAATCCCACACCTCGCCCGATGGCTAACGCTGACTCACAGCCCAGGTGCCCTCCCTTCGTCATTGTATGACTGACTCAGGTGTCCAATCAGAGCCGCTTTGGCCTCCCATCTGATTCCACCCTCGCTTATTCTCTATATCACTGGGGGTTCTGACAGGGGTTTATGTGCCGACACACCCCTAATGGACAGGGTCAACTGGACAGTGATGTTTGCCTTGTGGACTGATGGATCCTCACTGGACGTCGCTGGAGTCTGGCACATTAGCGAATCCAGTGCCTCTCGAACCCGTGTATCCTAACATTTAGCTTTGAGCCTTGAGTATTCATCCCATTGCTTGACTTTGAGACTGTGGGCAGCTGACATTGTTACGGGTTAGCTTCTGATGGCCGATTATGTTAATGCGCCTCTGTCCCAGGAATGTTTTTTTTAATAAATTTAGATTACCCAATTATTTTTTCCAATTAAGGGGGCAATTTAGCGTGGCCAATCCACCTACTCTGCACATCTTTGGGTTGTGGGGGCGAAACTCACGCAGGCACGGGGAGAATGTGCAAACTCCACACGGACAGTGACCCAGAGCCAGGATCGAACCTGGGACCTCAGTGCTGTGAGGCAGCTGTGCTAACCACTAGGCCACCGTGCTGCCCATTCCCAGGAATGTTTGACGGTGCTCTCTGCTTTCAGGATAGGGCGGAGGTCCCAGGCACCCTCTTTATTCACGTTGCTTCATTCCGAGATCTCATCGCTGCCCCGGGCCTCTGCAGTTGAGACTCCTGGACAGCCACTTCACAGGTTCTGCCACCGCTCAGCTGGACATTGTGATGCCTTCAGGGTCATATCCACTCAGCCCATTAGGACTGTGTCCCTGAGTCTCATTACACCCCCACCCCCTGCCCCATGTGATCCGCCCCTTCCCCATACACCCGAAGACAGCCCTCTGAGAACTGTTACACAACACAAGCAGCAGACTTCAGAACCATCCACCCTAGCTGCAGTCCCCACCCCGGCAATCCCCAAGGCCCCCCCCCCCCCCCCCCCCCCGACATCCCTGTGCGCCCCCCCCCCTCCTGCTGCTCTGGATCCGCCCAGTGGGCCCTGTCCGTATGGACTCCCTGCTGCTCAGTGGAGACAGTGATGTTCTCCTCCTTCCTCCCTCTCGGACGCCATGGTGCCTGGCTCCTGTTTAAAAGCAATGGTAACTCGCGCCAACGTGACATCACTACCTGGTGGGCGGGAAGATGCAACGAGGACTGAAGAAGTGACGTTAACCACGCTAATTATAATATAATGGGGGCAGCACGGTAGCATGGGGCAGCACGGTAGCATGGTGGTTAGCATAAATGCTTCACAGCTCCAGGGTCCCAGGTTCGATTCCCGCTGGGTCACTGTCTGTGCGGAGTCTGCACGTCCTCCCCGTGTGTGCGTGGGTTTCCTCCGGGTGCTCCGGTTTCCCCCCACAGTCCAAAGATGTGCGGGTTAGGTGGATTGGCCATGCTAAATTGTCCCTAGTGTCCTAATAGTAAGGTTAAGGGGGGTTGTTGGGTTACGGGCATAGGGTGGATACGTGGGTTTGAGTAGGGTGATCATGGCTCGGCACAACATCGAGGGCCGAAGGGCCTGTTCTGTGCTGTACTGTTCTATGTTCTATGTTCTATAATGGATTCAAATTCATGCAAATCAGATTCACTCCCTTCCTGGGTGTGAACCTCATCGCATCATCGGGACACGCCCTGGAAGATCGCATTCCGAAATATTGCCGCCGCAAATCCAATTTTCGGTCTCTCGCGAGATTTAGAGGCCATTACAGGATTCGGCCCAGCGGCTAAATCCTGCCTGGAGTAAAGCTCCCACTGCACCATCTCCATCAACCAGACTTTCTGCGTCGTAATTTCCATCTAGTTTGACGAAATAGGGCAGCACGGTGGCACAGTGGGTTAGCACTGCTGCCTCACGGCGCCGAGGTCCCAGGTTCGATCCCGGCCCTGGGTCACTGTCCGTGTGGAGTTTGCACATTCTCCCCGTGTCTGCGTGGGTCTCGCCCCCACAACCCAAAGATGTGCAGGGTAGGTGGATTGGCCATGTTAAATTGGCCCTTAATTGGGAAAAGGGTACTCTAAATTTATGTAAAAAAATAAAATAATATGACGTAATATCACATGATAGCCATGATAATGACAAACCCGTGCCTGTGAACCAGATTAAATGACTATTACAGGAGCAAATCTATCTCTGTGAAGCGAGAATTCATCACTTTGCGCTGTGACCTTGGACTGTGCATGTTTCGATTAGTAGGAGTGTGCAAATAACCTGCTGTTGAAGATTAATCCATTTCTTCATGCTCAGTATCGGTGGTTACTCGGAGCTGCACTTACACAGACAATATATTCTGCACTGGAGATCGAGGTTTGTTTTGAAACCTGTGGATACACAACTCAAAGTTAATTGTTACATCAACAGCGTGCCTCTCAAAGGCTGCCAGAGTCATGTTCTGCTTCTGTTCATTAGACCAAAAATGTGCCAATTTTATGAGACACTTTCCTGGGTTTTATCGACATTCATTCAGAACTGATGATTTCGAACCCCAGGCAAGGTGAAAAGTTTCAGGGAGAGAGAGATGGAACAGGCGTGGAGCAGGAACTGGTTGTTCATCAGTTGATGCCTTTACAACGGAGCTGATTGATATGTTGCAACGAGGACATTGTGGAACGAACACAAATGAACAGCTCTGGCTGACTCTTAAGGGGAGGGAGGAAAGAGGAATTAGAAATCTCTCCAATGGAACTGCAAAGGTCAAGAAAAACTCAAATAAAACTTTTATTGGATTAATTTACGGGATGTGGGCGTCCCTGGTTAGGCCAGCACTTATTGCCCATCCGTAACTACCCTTCAGAAGGTGGCGGTGAGCTGCCTTCTTGAACCGCTGCAGTCCCCGAGGTGTAGGTACACCCACTGTGCTGTTAGGGAGGGAGTTCCAGGATTTTGCCCCAGCGACAGTGAAGGAACGGCCGTTGTATTTCCAAGTCAGGGTGGTGAGTGACTTGGAGGGGAACCTCTCATTGATTCCCATTGACTCCAGTTTAGTTAGGGCTCCTTGATGCCGCACTCGGTCAGATGCTGCCTTGATGTCAAGGGCAGTCACTCTCACCTCACCTCTGGCATTCGGCTCCTTTGTCCATGTTTGAACCAAGGCTGTAATGAGGTCAGGAGCTGAGTGACCCTGGCGGAACCCAAACTGAGCGTCCGTGAGCAGGTTATTGCTGAGTAAGTGCCGCTTGATAGAACTGTTGATGACTCCTTCCATCACTTTGCTGATGATGGAGAGTAGACTGATAGGGTGGTAATTGGCTGGGTTGGATTTGTCCTGTTTCTTGTATACAGGACTGTAGAATCTGCTAAAGCAAAACGCATTATCCAAGCAGATAGGAAGCAACGGTTAGGTTTTAATTATGATCGAAAAGCTCCCAACCCCCCAAGGGTCTCTCTCCCTGCCTGAACCCAGGTTGAGGTTTCCTAACCCCCTGTTGAGGGGAAGCCCCACCCCCTTGTTACCAGCGGAGTTCATATTCAGTGGAGGTCACGGGGAATCAGATGGTCCTGAAGCAGTGACCTTCATGAGGGTTCTAACAAGGACATACCTGGACATTGCCAGGTAGATGCCAGTGTTGTAGCTGTACTGGAACAGCTTGGCTAGGGGTACAGCAAGTTATGGAGCACAAGTCTTCAGTACTATTGCCAGAATATTATAAGGACCCATAACCTTTGCAGAATCCAGTGCCTTCAACCATTTCTTTATATCAGATAGAGTGTATCGTATTGGCTGAAGACTGACATCTGTGATGCTGGGGACCTCCGGAGGAGACCCAGATGGATCACTTGTTTGAAGATTGTTGCGAATGCTTCAGCCTTGTCTTTTGTATAGAGCTGGGCTCCTCCATCATTGAGGATGGGGATATTCATGCTGAAGGTTTGTGAGAGGATGGTTCAATGTGAACCTGATGTGGGGCAGGGTTTGGTTTGCCTCTGAATTTATCTTTGAATAATCTGCCTAAAGCGACTTCGCAATGTCGAATAGTAAGGGAATAACACCGAACTCAAACTGCCTGAATCTTCCTCCTTCTGCCCGCTCCCCCATGTTTATTTGGCAGATGGAGTTGGTTTAACATGCCCTGTGGCCCTGTGGCCCTGTGGCCGTGTGGCCCTGTGGCCCTGTGGCCGTGTGGCCCTGTGGCCCTGTGGCCGTGTGGCCGTGTGGCCGTGTGGCCCTGTGGCCCTGTGGCCCTGTGGCCCTGTGGCCCTGTGGCCCTGTGGCCCTGTGGCCGTGTGGCCCTGTGGCCCTGTGGCCCTGTCGCCCTGTGGCCCTGTGGCCCTGTGGCCCTGTCGCCCTGTGGCCCTGTGGCCCTGTGGCCCTGTGGCCGTGTGGCCGTGTGGCCCTGTGGCCCTGTGGCCCTGTGGCCCTGTCGCCCTGTGGCCCTGTCGCCCTGTGGCCCTGTGGCCCTGTGGCCGTGTGGCCCTGTGGCCCTGTGGCCCTGTGGCCCTGTGGCCGTGTGGCCCTGTCGCCCTGTGGCCCTGTCGCCCTGTGGCCCTGTCGCCCTGTGGCCCTGTGGCCCTGTGGCCCTGTGGCCGTGTGGCCATGTGGCCCTGTGGCCCTGTGGCCCTGTGGCCGTGTGGCCGTGTGGCCCTGTGGCCGTGTGGCCGTGTGGCCGTGTGGCCCTGTGGCCGTGTGGCCCTGTGGCCCTGTGGCCGTGTGGCCCTGTGGCCCTGTGGCCCTGTGGCCCTGTGGCCCTGTGGCCCTGTGGCCGTGTGGCCCTGTGGCCCTGTGGCCGTGTGGCCCTGTGGCCGTGTGGCCGTGTGGCCCTGTGGCCCTGTGGCCCTGTGGCCGTGTGGCCCTGTGGCCCTGTGGCCCTGTGGCCGTGTGGCCCTGTGGCCCTGTGGCCGTGTGGCCGTGTGGCCCTGTGGCCGTGTGGCCGTGTGGCCCTGTGGCCCTGTGGCCCTGTGGCCGTGTGGCCGTGTGGCCCTGTGGCCCTGTGGCCCTGTGGCCGTGTGGCCGTGTGGCCGTGTGGCCCTGTGGCCCTGTGGCCCTGTGGCCCTGTGGCCCTGTGGCCCTGTGGCCCTGTGGCCCTGTGGCCGTGTGGCCGTGTGGCCGTGTGGCCCTGTGGCCCTGTGGCCCTGTGGCCCTGTGGCCCTGTGGCCCTGTGGCCCTGTGGCCCTGTGGCCCTGTGGCCGTGTGGCCGTGTGGCCCTGTGGCCGTGTGGCCCTGTGGCCCTGTGGCCCTGTGGCCCTGTGGCCCTGTGGCCCTGTGGCCCTGTGGCCGTGTGGCCCTGTGGCCCTGTGGCCCTGTGGCCCTGTGGCCCTGTGGCCGTGTGGCCGTGTGGCCGTGTGGCCGTGTGGCCCTGTGGCCCTGTGGCCCTGTGGCCCTGTGGCCCTGTGGCCCTGTGGCCGTGTGGCCGTGTGGCCGTGTGGCCGTGTGGCCCTGTGGCCCTGTGGCCCTGTGGCCCTGTGGCCCTGTGGCCGTGTGACCCTGTGGCCGTGTGGCCCTGTGGCCCTGTGGCCCTGTGGCCCTGTGGCCCTGTGACCCTGTGGCCCTGTGGCCCTGTGGCCCTGTGGCCCTGTGGCCCTGTGGCCCTGTGGCCCTGTGGCCCTGTGGCCCTGTGACCCTGTGGCCCTGTGGCCCTGTGGCCCTGTGGCCCTGTGACCCTGTGGCCGTGTGGCCGTGCGGTTGGATTATCCTCAGTTCAAACAAGGGGCTGTGAAATGATAAGCTTCCTGTCCACTTTCCTGACAGCCTCGCAGTGTTCCCATAGGGGGGAATCCCGGTCTGTTTTGGCCTCTATGCTGTAACTGCGACAGAGTAAGATCTTGGCCACTCCGTAAGTCTTGTCCATCCTAAACGACAAGATTCAGACCATCAACTGTAGCATTCAGGCTAAAAGAATGAGTCAAATTTACTGACACAGATGCCAATTATTCAGAAGGAAAAGAATACAAATAATAAAGATAAACAATGAAAATCTGCCGAATTTGGAAATCCGAAATATAAACAGAGAATGTTGGGAATACACAGCAGGTATGATTGTGCGGTGTTTCCCTGTTACACGTACAATACCTTTATTCCTGATCCTAAGTTCCTGATGCTTCACTTAAGAATGATTTTAAAACTAGCAGAAAAAATCTTCAAAAGCTGACAACATTGTTTAGTTGTGTATTTTATGAATGTGGTTCAACAAAGCGTCTCTTCCCCTGTCTCACTGCACAGGGGACTAAACATCCAGAGGCTGTTGCTCAGGAATAGCTCATTCCTTTGTTGGAAGGATTGCTGGTGAATCTCAAGGTTTGATCCATGCTGTAAACCTACAAGTTGAATACGTTGTAACCTCTCCAGTCCAGTAAGCTATTACTCAGAAACGCTGGTCGCCTGGAGTATGCCTGAGCAGAACCCAAACAGCGGGATCTCTTCAATTCTTCCAACAAAGGAGTGGCCATCGGACCTTGTACACCCACCCGACAGAGGAAATGTGGCCTCTCTGATTAATTGGCTTATCAGAAAGAATTCCGACAGTGCAGCGCTTCCTCAGTACTGACCCTCTGACAGTGCAGCA
The DNA here is from genome assembly GCF_902713615.1 of Scyliorhinus canicula. NCBI lineage: Eukaryota > Metazoa > Chordata > Chondrichthyes > Carcharhiniformes > Scyliorhinidae > Scyliorhinus > Scyliorhinus canicula. The sequence continues at coordinate 22,156,029 of NC_052172.1, forward strand.
CTCCCTCAGTACTGACCCTCTGACAGTGCAGCACTCCCTCAGTACTGACCCTCTGACAGTGCGGCACTCCCTCAGTACTGACCCTCTGACAGTGCGGCACTCCCTCAGTACTGACCCTCTGACAGTGCGGCACTCCCTCTGTACTGACCCTCTGACAGTGCGGTACTCCCTCTGTACTGACCCTCTGACAGTGCGGCACTCCCTCAGTACTGACCCTCTGACAGTGCAGCACTCCCTCAGTACAGACTCTGACAGTGCGGCACTCCCTCGGTACTGACCCTCTGACAGAGCAGCTCTCCCTCAGTACTGACCCTCTGACAGTGCAGCACTCCCTCAGTACTGACCCTCTGACAGTGCAGCACTCCCTCAGTACTGACCCTCTGACAGTGCAGCACTCCCTCAGTACTGACCCTCTGACAGTGTGGCACTCCCTCAGTACTGACCCTCTGACAGTGCGGCGCTCCCTCAGTACTGACCGTCTGACAGTGCGGCACTCCCTCAGTACTGACCCTCTGGCAGTGCAGCACTCCCTCAGTACTGACCCTCTGACAGTGCGGCACTCCCTCAGTACTGACCCTCTGACAGTGCAGCACTCCCTCAGTACTGACCCTCTGACAGTGCGGCACTCCCTCAGTACTGACCGTCTGACAGTGCGGCACTCCCTCAGAGCTGTACTGTGGTCTCAGTCGTAGTATAGTGGGGACGTTCACTTACGGACTGGCATTCAGTTGCTGATCTAAAGTCTTTGGTTCTGGTGAAGGATCAGAGTTACATTTGAAAACGATAACAAACTTGGCATCTACAGGAACAGAGAGAAAGGAAAATCCAGGCGAAAGAAGGGACAAACGGCTGAAGCGGAGGTGAACGCGAGACAACGGCAGCGAAACCCGCCCGGGAGAAGCAAGTGACAACACCAACACCAGACCCATTCGAGTATTGCCCTCTGCAATTGTTTGTCTAGCACCCAAATGTATATCTACCTCCCCAGTCCCCCCCCTCACAAACAGATGCCTACAGATGTTGTAAGTAATATTGCCGATTGTACAGAGTTGCTGCTGTTGAATTGGTGCATAATACCTTACCAGTTATTTTATTTTATTTTTTGTTTCTTTTAAATTATTATTATATTTTGTGGTATGTTTGTGTGTGCCCTTCTCTTCTGTATAAAAATATCTTATTCTGTGTACATAACAGTAAATATACTTTGTTCAAAAACCTAATAAAAAACATTTATATAAAAATAAAGTTCCATTTGAACCTTAATCCTGACACTCCCGGTGAAGCTCACAGTGGGGCATGTCCCTTTCTTCCCATTCTTTATTCTTTATTCTTGTCTTCTCTTCCTGTAATATGATCACTGTCTAAACATCTCTGTGAAACGCGCCTTGTTTCGCTGCACCTTGCTTCAAACTCCCTGACAATGGTTTGGTTCGTTCATTGTTGCTGAAACACTTTATTGTTCGCGATGCCGCACTTTCAGCTGGGGGACCTGAACTAGAATCCAACACAGTGTGAAGATGGATGTTATTTTGAAAACAGTTTTGTGTGTTTCTGTGAAGAAGGCTGCGTGTGGCAATGATTTAATTGTCTGTGAGGATTGAGAGACGGAAGGGAGGAGGGGAGCTCAATGCAAGCATTTGTCACCGTCCAAGTTTTATAAGAAAACAAGTAATATTTAGAAATTTGCATTACAAGATAGATAGGGACTTAGTCTTTTCAGCTGTTAAATTCCAAAGGGGCTTAAAAGGTTTGAAAATATTTCATAGATAAATTAGGGAAGGTTAATTCATGTTACCTGATCCTAAAAATAGAGGCAATAAGAAAGACACGAAAGACTTTTACATTTTGGAAAACTTAGGTTCAAAGAAGTGCCGAGAATAATGGTAATATTGTTCTGAGGTTTTCTGGACTTCCACAGCAGAGTGGAAGTGAGTTTAAGAGGTGATCTTTAAGATCTTTTAAGATCTTTAAGAGGTACATTGGCGAGACCATGCAGACGCTGCAACAACGGATGAACGGACATCGCGCGACAATCACCAGGCAGGAATGTTCCCTTCCAGTCGGGGAACACTTCATCAGTCAAGGGCATTCAGCCTCTGATCTCCGGGAAAGCGTTCTCCAAGGCGGCCTTCAGGACGCGCGACAACACAGAATTGCCGAGTAGAAACTTATAGCCAAGTTCCACACACATGAGTGCGGCCTCAACCGGGACCTTGGATTCATGTCGCATTACAGTCATCCCCCACCATCTGGCCTGGGCTTGCAAAATCCTACCAACTGTCCTGGCTGGAGACAATTCACACCTCTTTAACATGGGGTTACCCCTCTCTCTGGATCTGTAAAGACTGAATTACCTACAAATGCTCGCATTCTAAGCATTGTCTGGCATCTCTGAATTTGTCTCTATGTATGTTTCTGGAACATACCTCTTCATTCACCTGAGGAAGTAGCAGTGCTCTGAAAGCTAGTGTTTGAAACAAACCTGTTGGACTTTAACCTGGTATTGTAAGAATCTTTATTAAAGACAGAGGAGTTTTGACTTGGGTAGTATTGCAGTATTTTTATTGTTAAACACCTATAAGGTAGTTTTACCTGGAAGGTGTTTATTTGTGTGTCAAATCAAATTGGGAGTCCTTTAGGGGGAATGATTTGTAAGGCTAAGTTTAACCTTGTAACTGTAATCTTGTGTGTTTTAGTTTTCTTTTCTTCTTGTGAATGAACCTTTTACTTGCAATTTTTAAAATCCCAAAGTATGAATGGAGTTCTTGCTGCTGTGGTCACTACGTTTCTTCTTGTTTCCAGAATACAAAAGGGTATGGCCAATAGGTCAAACTTTCCACGAGTTTGCGCAACAAGTTACATTGCATAACAATGGACTAATGGGATGAGAGTTTTCTTTCAATCTCGGGTTTAAGGGGTCCTTTATTCCCCAATTTCTGCTCAAACTCAGCTTCACGAGCAGCTAAAACGTTCTGGGAACTTTTCATATGCATCATTAAATAGTGAGTATTGGGCAAGATATTTGACTGTGAGAGCATTGTAACTGGACCTGTTGCTCCACCGGCCATACGCAGACTCAGGGTACACATTTTACCCAGAGGTCACCCAATAATAGTCTGGAGCAGGGAACTGGGCAAAGGTACAGAGGGAAATGGCAAAGCTGCTGTGATCTTTCTGGCTGTGATCACCGGTTTATGACAGGAAATGTATTTGGTCTGGGCCAGGGAGAAATTATTTACTTCTCTTCCAAATGTCCTCATGCCAGAAAGGCTGTGAGATAAAAATGCTTCATGAGGCAATCAGATATTCAAGAATCTATACTGGCCCAGGGTCTCTCTGCATCTACTGTTTCCTCGTGTGCTGAAAATATTGGCTTATCTCTAACAGCAGATACAGAATAGATAGATTGCCTAAACTGGCGCCAGGCTGGGCTGCCAGTTCAAGAACAACATTCCAATGGACATATTTCAGCTTCTTTGATCACAGCCAATTTATGCTGATTTTATGAAAGAAATCTGTAATGAATCCATCCATACATGTCTATCTCTATAAATACCTGGCTATTTGATTTTCTGTCAGTCTGTCTACCTTTTTGTCTGCCTGTCTGTGTCTATCTGTCTGTCTCCCTGACTATCTGTCTCTCTGCCTGCCTGTCTGATTATCTGGCTTACTGTTCCATTGTCTACCCGTCTGTCTGCCCGTCTGTGTATCTGGGAGCAGCCCCTCCCTCTCACAGCTTTGGCCATATTTGTTATTCGTTTACATATGAAATGAAAATGAATGAAATGAAATGAAAATCGCTTATTGTCACGAGTAGGCTTCAATGAAGTTACTGTGAAAAGCCCCTAGTCGCCACATTCCGGCGCCTGTCCGGGGAGGCTGGTACGGGAATCGAACCGTGCTGCTGGCCGGCTTTAAAAGCCAGCGATTTAGCTCAGTGAGCTAAACCAGCCCCTAGACATAGAGCAGAAACAAGACTTGTGGGTGGTAAATGAAGGTTAACACTACCCTGGGGCAGCTTCAAATACTTTGCTAGGGTGACAAGTGAAAGCAGCAGGTGAAGAAACAGCTCATTTTTACAGAATTGTGTTCATAAACCCCTCAGCAGCAATGTGGATACAAAATTGGCTGAATAATAGAAAGTAGAGACTAACGGACAATGGGGATTTTCCAGGCTGGAGGAAGGTTTGGAGTGGTGTTCCCTAGGGGTCAGTATTGGGACCCTTGCTTTTACTGACATATATTAAAGATCTAGATGGGGACAATTTCAAAGTTTACGGACGACTCAAAACTTGGAAACATTGTAAACTGTGAAGAGGACATTGCAGAACTTCAGGCGGACAGAGACAAGTGGGTGGGGTGGGCAGTGAGGGGGCAGATGCAGTTCAATGCGGAGAAGTGTGAGGTGATGTGTTTTGGTTGGAAGAATATGAAGAGACAATGGACGGGATTCTGTGGCCTCCTGACCGCCTGTTTCTTGGGGTTCAGGAACAGAGGGACCTGGGTGTATTTCTGTTTTAAAGGATCATCCCTTTAGTCTGAGATGGTGTCCTCTGGTTCTAGTTTTTCCTACAAGTGGAAACATCCTCTCCACGCCCACTCTGTCCAGGCCTCGCAGTATCCTGTAAGTATCAATAAGATCCTCCCTCATCCTTCTAAACTCCAACGAATACAGACCCAGAGTCCTCAACCGTTTCTCATACGACAAGTTCTTCATTCCAGGGATCATTTTTGTGAACCTCCTCTGGACCCTTTCCAAGGCCAGCACATCCTTCCTTAGATACGGGGCCCAAAACTGCTCTCAATACTCCAAATGGGGTCTGACCAGAGCCTTATATAGCTACAGAAGTACATCCCTGCTCTTGTATTCTAGCCCTCTTGACATGAATACTAACATTGCCTTCCTAATTGCTGACTGAACCTGCACGTTAACCTGAAGAGAATCGTGAACAAGGACTCCCAAGTCCCTTTGTGCTTCTGATTTCCTAAGCATCTCCCCAATTAGAAAAATGTCTCTGCCTCTATTTCGCCTTCCAAAGTGCATAACCTCACACTTTTCCACATTTTATTCCATCAGTCACTTCATTGCCCACTCTCTTCATCTGTCCAAGTCCATCTGAAGCCCGCCTGTTTCCTCAATACTACCTGTCCCTCTACAGATCTTTGTATCATCTGCAAACTTAGCAACAGTGCCCTCAGTTCCTTCTTCCAGATCATTAATGTGGACTGTAAAAAGTTGTGGTCCCAACACCGAACCCTGAGGCACACCACTAGTCACCGGCTGCCATCCTGAAAAAGGCCCCTTTATCCCCACTCTCTGCCTTCTGCCCATCAGTCAATCCTCTATCCATGCCAGGATCTTACCCTGAACACCATGCGCTCTTAACTTATTTAACAGTCTCTTATGCGGCACTTGTCAAAGGCCTTCTGGAAATCTAAATAAATCACGTCTACTGGTTGTCCTTTGTCTAATTTCCTTGTTACTTCCTCAAAGAACTCTAACAGATTTGTCAGACATGACCACCCCTTGACGAAGCCGTGCTGACTCAGTCCTATTTTACCATGCATTTCCAAGTACTCTGCGATCTCATCTTTAATAACGGACTCTAAAATCTTACAAATGATCGAAGTCCAGGCTAACCGGCCCATCATTTCCCATCTTCCGCCTCCCTCCCTTCTTAAACAGGGGTGTTACATTAGCCACCTTCCAGTCCTCTGGGACCCTTCCTGCCTCCAATCATTCCTGACAGATCGTCACCAATGCCTCCACAACTCCTCAGCTGGTTAGAGCTTCAATGTCAATTAAAACTTTGCAAAAAGATCTTCTGGAGGAAAAAGGAAGGATGTGATTGCACTGGAGGGGGTGCAGAGGATATTTACCAGGATGCTGTGCCTAGGATGGTGAAGAGAGGTTGGATAGGCTTGGGTTGATTTCGCTGGAGCAGAGAAGACTGAGGGGCGATCGGTTGTACAGGATTATGAGGGGCATGGACAGGGTGGATAGGGAGCAGCTGTTCCCCTGTCAGCATCAACGGGGCCGAGGTGGAGATGGTTAGCAATTTCAAATTCCTAGGGGTGCACATCTCCAAAAATCTGTTCTGGTCCACTCACGTCGACGCTATCACCAAGAAAGCACAACAGCGCCTATACTTCCTCAGGAAACTAAGGAAATTCGGCATGTCCACATTAACCCTTACCAACTTTTACAGATGCACCATAGAAAGCATCCTATCGGGCTGAATCACAGCCTAGTATGGCAACTGCTCGGCCCAGGACCGCAAGAAACTTCACCGCCCAGTCCATCACACGATCCTGCCTCCCATCCATTGACTCCATCTACACCTCCCGCTGCCGGGGGAAAGCGGGCAGCATAATCAAGGATCCCTCCCACCCGGCATACTCACTTTTCCAACTTCTTCCATCGGGCAGGAGATACAGAAGTCTGAGAACACGCACGAACAGACTCAAAAACAGCTTCTTCCCCGCTGTTACCAGACTCCTAAACGACCCCGTTATTGACTGACCTCATTAACACCACACCCTGTATGCTTCATCCGATGCCAATGCTTATGTAGTTACATTGTATATCTTGTGTTGCCCTATTATGTATTCTCATGTATTTTCTTGTATTTTCTTGAATTTTGTTTAATTCCCTTTTCTTCCCATGTACTGAATGATCTGTTGAGCTGCTCGCAGAAAAATACTTTTCACTGTCCCTCGGTACACGTGACAATAAACAAATCCAATCCAATCCAATCCAAATCCAATCCTTAGTTGAAGGGTCGGTTGAGGGGACACAAATTTGAGGTGAGGGGCGGAAAGTTTGGGGGGATTTGAGGAAAAATCTTTTTACCCGGGGGTAGTGGTGGTCTGGAATCCACTGCCTGCGGGGGGGGGGGGGGGGGGGGGGGGGGGGGAGAGGTGGGTTCCCTCACATCCTTTAAAAAGTACCTGGATGAGCACTTGACATGTCATAACAAGTGCTGGCAAATGGGATTAGGTAGGCAGGTCAGGTGCCTTTAATGTAGCTGTGCAGACTTGATGGGCCGAACGGCCTTTTCTGCACTGAATGTTTCTGTCAATCTGTGACACATTGCTCAAAGATGGCAGCAAATATGTTATCTTTGTGACTGGTCAAAAATGACTGCACATATTTGGTGTATCTCTGGCCCAGTAGCCAGGACACAGACAGCAAGGAAGTCACGTGGAAAGTGTGGTCTGCTGCATCAATGCAAAGCTATCCTGCGTTCCAAGATCTTTGTCATTTACGCTGTGTAAAAGGACATTGGGCCCGTCTGTGCAAGAAATCTGGTTCCGGAGGTGACCAGAGATGATACAGCCAAACAAAACCTATGTCCAGTGAACTGGCAGGACTAACAGGGGGTACAGCAGAGATCAACAGAAACACAAGATTAGAGACAAGACACACCAAGACTAAGATACAGAGCAGAAAGATCTCCAACTGGAAAACAAACGGACTCTCTACACCGTCTATCTGAAAAGCAGCAAACACAGACTCACAGCCAACGTTGACATGGGAGTGTGTGTGACATCTTACCAGTCAGAATCCTGACGGATATGAATCAGGATTGTTGGAAGTCACCGCTACAACTTACAACAGTCCAACTAACTCCGTACAATGGGCCACCTATTCATTGAGTAGATACATAGACGTTGAATCGTAGCTACGACAAGTCTTCAGAGGAACCAAATGTATTCTACCTGGTGGACACAAACGGACCAGCAATAACGGGGATACCAGTGTGAATGGAGCTGAACATTGTGACAACACACGAGAACCAAAATACCAATCAGAGCAGAGGAGGTCAAGAACAATCACACTGAATCAGCCCGTGACCTAACAGACAACCTGAGACAGATTCACTGCCAATAGGAACTTCAGAGGCGATAGTGTACTCAGAGAAGGTGCAATTATATCGATCAACCCTCCTAGACATGGAGCACATGGACATAATCCATCAGGGCCAAAATGCCAGTGTTTCATGGAATGTAAGAGTGATAAGGACCCCAATGATCACTCATTGTAGAGGTAGCTTTACTCTGTATCTAACCCCGTGCTGTACCTGTCCTGGGAATGTTTGATGGGGACAGTGTAGAGGGAGTTTTACTCTGTATCTAACCCCATGCTGTACCTGTCCTGGGAGTGTTTGATGGGGACAGTGTAGAGGGAGCTTTACTCTGTATCTAACCCCGTGTTGTACCTGTCCTGGGAGTGTTTGATGTGGACAGTGTAGAGGGAGTTTTACTCTGTATCTAACCCCGTGCTGTACCTGTCCTGGGAGTGTTTGATGGGGACAGTGTAGAGGGAGCTTTACTCTGTATCTAACCCCGTGTTGTACCTGTCCTGGGAGTGTTTGATGTGGACAGTGTAGAGGGAGTTTTACTCTGTATCTAACCCCATGCTGTACCTGTCCTGGGAGTGTTTGATGGGGACAGTGTAGAGAGAGCTTTACTCTGTATCTAACCCCGTGTTGTACCTGTCCTGGGAGTGTTTGATGGGGACAGTGTAGAGGGAGCTTTTCTCTGTATCTAACCCCGTGCTGTACCTGTCCTGGGAGTGTTTGATGGGGACAGTGTAGAGGGAGCTTTTCTCTGTATCTAACCCCGTGCTGTACCTGCCCTGGGAGTGTTTGATGGGGACAGTGTAGAGGGAGCTTTACTCTGAATCTAACCCCGTGCTGTACCTGTCCTGGGAGTGTTTGATGGGGGACAGTGTAGAGGGAGCTTTACTCTGAATCTAACCCCGTGCTGTACCTGTCCTGGGAGTGTTTGATGGGGACAGTGTAGAGGGAGCTTTACTCTGTATCTAACCCTGTGCTGTACCTGTCCAGGGAGTGTTTGATGGGGACAGTGTAGAGGGAGCTTTACTCTGTATCTAACCCCGTGCTGTACCTGTCCTGGGAGTGTTTGATGGGGACAGTGTAGAGGGAGCTTTACCCTGTATCTAACCCCGTGCTGTACCTGTCCTGGGAGTATTTGATGGGGACAGTGTAGAGGGAGCTTTACTCTGAATCTAACCCCGTGCTGTACCTGTCCTGGGAGTGTTTGATGGGGGACAGTGTAGAGGGAGCTTTACTCTGTATCTAACCCCGTGCTGTACCTGTCCTGGGAGTGTTTGATGGGGACAGTTTAGAGGGAGCTTTACTCTGTATCTAACCCCGTGCTGTACCTGTCCTGGGAGTGTTTGATGGGGACAGTTCAGAGGGAGCTTTACTCTGTATCTACCCCCGTGCTGTACCTGTCCTGGGAGTGTTTGATGGGGACAGTTGAGAGGGAGCTTTACTCTGTATCTAACCCCGTGCTGTACCTGTCCTGGGAGTGTTTGATGGGGACAGTTGAGAGGGAGCTTTACTCTGTATCTAACCCCGTGCTGTAGCTGTCCTGGGAGTGTTTGATGGGGACAGTTGAGAGAGAGCTTTACTCTGTATCTAACCCCGTGCTGTAGCTGTCCTGGGAGCTTGTGACACTTAGTGTTTGACATTCCTCAGCTTGATGAGCACCACATTCACAAAATGGCTTAAAAAGCTGCTGTTGACAGGTTGTTGCTGTGGACTCCTTTTAACAACCAAATGTAACAAATCAGACTGAGGGTCAATGGACATACTGTCAACTCTCTCCACTTACTATTAACTTTGACGATTAAATAACCTCCCAATTTCACAGCCCATTATCTTGATGCCCTTTGACTGTCAGTGCCATTAAATTGCTTTCAGTGTCTCGGATTACATGTCAAAACATAACTCCCATTGCAAATTCCTCCTTCGACAGCACAATTTTTCACATAGCTTCCATTCTGATTTTGTTACCTCGTGCTGTTTATTCCTCTCATCTCCGACGTCCTTAATCATTCTTTTACTTTCGTACATGGCCGAGGAAATTGACATGGTTTTAGAATTAATGGAGGAAATGTTTGTTCGTCTCCTCCCCGGAAGGTGGCAACTCTTACAGGGGACCATTGAACGGCAGGTCGCAGAGATAAAATGGCACAGTGGTTAGCACTGCTGCATTGCTGCGCCAGGGACCTGGGTGGGCATGGTGGCACAGTGGTTAGTACTGCTGCCTCACAGTGCCAAGGACCCGGGTTCAACTCTCTGTGCGGAGCCTGCATGTTCCCCCCGTGTCTGCGTGGGTTTCCTCCGGGTCTCCGGTTTCCTGCCACAGTCCAAAGATGTGCAGGTTAGGTGGATTGGCCGTGATAAATTGCCCCTTAGTGTCCAAAAAAGGGCAGGTGCGGTTACGGAGATGGAGCGGAGGGGGGGGGGGGGGGGGGGGAGGGGGGGGGAGGGGGGGGGGGGCGGGAAAGCAGGCCTGAATAGGATGCTCTTTCAGAGGGTCAGTGCAGACCCGATGGGCCAAATGGTCTCCATCTGTACCGTAGTGATTCTATGATTTGGGTTGATGGATGAACGGTTAGGGTGAGAATTTTAAAATCAAGTCTTGGCCTGACTCTTGGAATAGTCGAGTTTAATTTTCCCAAGACAAGACGTTATTCCACCTATAATCATTGGTCTGAGCTTTAGAAGAGGAAGTGAGGACGGAGAAATAGCTGACTCAAGGTTTTTCAGACTGTGCGCTGTTATAGCATTGTCATGGTTTCTGGGTGAAATATTTCAGAGGCAATAATGGAGTTATTTCTGGTTAACTCATTTCATAAATGCTTCAATTGTACTAAAATATTATCCTTGAGGTCATATCAGCAGCATCCTTAAAAGCACAATTGAATTAGTCACTGCGGATTCTAAATTACACAAAGTATATGTGTTGGAAATGTAGCCGGCAGATATCTACCAGCAGTAAACTCTCAATCTGCTCCAGGCAGAGATGGGTCACTGCTCCTGGTATTTTAGATCCATATAGAATTACCACTATAATTGGGATATCTAATGTCTTAAATACTGCCCGTGGGAATGGCGAATTCTGCTGCCTCATTAATTTTTCATCAGTGAGATCCTGGTTATTGGTTTGTTTTCACACTCCCTGGAATCCACCACCAGGGTTACCCACCAAACTAAGATTGTCACAGGATTTGGGGTGGGTCAGGGTTCCGGGGGATGGGGGGTGAGCGGGAACCTCAGTAACTGCAGTCAGCTGGACAGTTTTATTGATGTTGTTCAAAGGCAAAGGGCGACTGACAATGCCCCCAGAGTTCGAAGCTGCACTGGAAGAGGAGATGTAAGGGTTCACAGTCCCTGGCTGTTGTCACGTACTGAACAGCCAGGGTGAGGAACTCTCAATTACGACGTGAGAGCGAGGTTGGTAATCAAAAGGCTTTAATATACAGAGAACAGGACAGCATTCGAGAGAAGTGTGCTCGCCACATGGAGCCTTATCCTATATACCGTTTCCTGGGGGCGTAGCCAGAGGCGGAGTCCCCCAGGGTTCCAAGCCTCTTAAAGGGGCAAGGTATTAAAGGTCAGGTACCGTTTACGGCAGTTATTAATACCATTCATCACACAGGGGCTGTCTCACAAGCTACGTGCTGCTCCCGTCTGGTTAGAAAGGCAGACCCGTTTTGATGTAGCTTATTTCTTGCCTGAGTTTCTGTTTTAGTTGTTGCCGGCATTCATCCGATAGATCCTGCTGTTTCTACTCTGACTAGCACGTGGCACTGGTAATAACAACAGGTTGTAGATAGATTGGAGACTTGGGCACAGCAATGGCAGATGGAGTTTAATTCGGACAAATGTGAGGTGATGCATTTTGAAGGATCAAATCTCGGTCTGACTTATACTATAAATGGCAGAATGCGTAGGAGTGTTAACAGACAGAGGGATCTGGGCGTGCAGGTCCACAGTTCCCTAAAAGTGGCAACACAGATGGCCAAGGTGATTAAGAAAGCCTATGGCACGCTTACCTTCATCAACTGGGACATTGAGGACAGGAGTTGGGAAATCTATGTTGCAGCTGTATAAAACCTTGGTTAGGCCGCATTTGGAGTATTGCGGCAGTTCTGGTCACCACATTGTCAGAAGGATGTGGAAGCTTTGGAGAGAGGGCAAAGAAGGTTCACCAGGAAGTTTCCGGGTCTCGAGGGTGTTGGCTATGAGGAAAGGTTGAACAAACTAGGATTGTTTTCACTGGAAAAACGGCGGCTGAGGGGAGACCTGATAGAGGGCTACAAAACTATGAGAGGAATACAGAGTGGATAGTCAGAGGCTTTTTCCAAGGGTGGAAGTGTCAATTACACAGGGGCACAGGTTCCAGGTGAGAGGGGGAAAGTTTAAGGGAGATGTGCGGAGTATGTTTATCATCCAGAAAGTGGTGGGAACCCTGCCAGAGGATGTGGTAGAAGCAGCACATTAGCAACATTTCAGAGGCATCTGGATGGGTCCATGAATACAGTGGAAATAGGGAGGAAATAGAGGGATACGGACTGAGTAAGCCTTTTTTTAGTTAGGGCATCATGATCGGCGCAGGCTTGGAGGGTCGAAGGGCCTTTCCTGTGCTGTATTTTTCTTTGTTCTTTGTTCTAATCCTGAGATCACTACCTTTGAGATGGCGTGGGGTGTATTCAAAAGGAAATCCCATTGACCGTGGCAGGATCAGACAATCACGCCCCATGTTTGACAAACCTGTTGCCATTTTTTGAGGATGTTACTGGCAGAATAGATAAGGGGGAACCGGTGGATGTGATGTATTTAGATTTTCAGAAGGTTTTCAAATAGGTCCTACACAGGAGGGAGGTTAGTGAAGAAAATCAGAGCGCATGGAATTGGGGGAAATATAATGGCACAGATTGAGAATTGGTTAATGGACAGAAAACGGAGAGTAGGAAAAAATGGATCATTGTCAGGATGGCACTGAAACAGGGCATTGTCAGGATGGCACTGAAACAGGGCATTGTCAGGATGGCATTGAAACAGGGCATTGTCAGGATGGCATTGAAACGGGGCATTGTCAGGATGGCACTGAAACGGGGCATTGTCAGGATGGCACTGAAACAGGGCATTGTCAGGATGGCATTGAAACAGGGCATTGTCAGGATGGCATTGAAACGGGGCATTGTCAGGATGGTATTGAAACGAGGCATTGTCAGGATGGCATTGAAACAGGGCATTGTCAGGATGGCATTGAAACGGGGCGTTGTCAGGATGGCATTGAAACAGGGCATTGTCAGGATGGCATTGAAACAGGGCATTGTCAGGATGGCACTGAAACGGGGCATTGTCAGGATGGCATTGAAACGGGGCATTGTCAGGATGGCATTGAAACGGGGCATTGTCAGGATGGCATTGAAACAGGGCATTGTCAGGATGGCATTGAAACAGGGCATTGTCAGGATGGCATTGAAACGGGGCATTGTCAGGATGGCACTGAAACGGGGCATTGTCAGGATGGCATTGAAACAGGGCATTGTCAGGATGGCATTGAAACGGGGCATTGTCAGGATGGCACTGAAACGGGGCATTGTCAGGATGGCATTGAAACAGGGCATTGTCAGGATGGTACTGAAACAGGGCATTGTCAGGATGGCATTGAAACAGGGCATTGTCAGGATGGCATTGAAACGGGGCATTGTCAGGATGGCATTGAAACAGGGCATTGTCAGGATGGCATTGAAACGGGGCATTGTCAGGATGGCACTGAAACGGGGCATTGTCAGGATGGCACTGAAACAGGGCATTGTCAGGATGGCATTGAAACAGGGCATTGTCAGGATGGCATTGAAACGGGGCATTGTCAGGATGGTATTGAAACGAGGCATTGTCAGGATGGCATTGAAACAGGGCATTGTCAGGATGGCATTGAAACGGGGCATTGTCAGGATGGCATTGAAACAGGGCATTGTCAGGATGGCACTGAAACAGGGCATTGTCAGGATGGCATTGAAACAGGGCATTGTCAGGATGGCACTGAAACGGGGCATTGTCAGGATGGCATTGAAACGGGGCATTGTCAGGATGGCATTGAAACGGGGCATTGTCAGGATGGCATTGAAACAGGACATTGTCAGGATGGCACTGAAACAGGGCATTGTCAGGATGGCACTGAAACAGGGCATTGTCAGGATGGCACTGAAACAGGGCATTGTCAGGATGGCATTGAAACGGGGCATTGTCAGGATGGCACTGAAACAGGGCATTGTCAGGATGGCATTGAAACAGGGCATTGTCAGGATGGTACTGAAACAGGGCATTGTCAGGATGGCACTGAAACAGGGCATTGTCAGGATGGCATTGAAACAGGGCATTGTCAGGATGGCATTGAAACGGGGCATTGTCAGGATGGCACTGAAACGGGGCATTGTCAGGATGGCATTGAAACAGGGCATTGTCAGGATGGCATTGAAACGGGGCATTGTCAGGATGGCACTGAAACGGGGCATTGTCAGGATGGCATTGAAACAGGGCATTGTCAGGATGGTACTGAAACAGGGCATTGTCAGGATGGCATTGAAACAGGGCATTGTCAGGATGGCATTGAAACAGGGCATTGTCAGGATGGCATTGAAACAGGGCATTGTCAGGATGGTATTGAAACAGGGCATTGTCAGGATGGCATTGAAACAGGGCATTGTCAGGATGGTATTGAAACAGGGCATTGTCAGGATGGCATTGAAACAGGGCATTGTCAGGATGGCATTGAAACAGGGCATTGTCAGGATGGTATTGAAACGGGGCATTGTCAGGATGGCACTGAAACAGGGCATTGTCAGGATGGCATTGAAACAGGGCATTGTCAGGATGGCATTGAAACAGGACATTGTCAGGATGGTATTGAAACAGGGCATTGTCAGGATGGCATTGAAACAGGGCATTGTCAGGATGGTATTGAAACAGGGCATTGTCAGGATGGCATTGAAACAGGGCATTGTCAGGATGGCATTGAAACAGGGCATTGTCAGGATGGTACTGAAACAGGGCATTGTCAGGATGGCATTGAAACGGGGCATTGTCAGGATGGCATTGAAACAGGGCATTGTCAGGATGGCACTGAAACAGGGCATTGTCAGGATGGTACTGAAACAGGGCATTGTCAGGATGGCATTGAAACGGGGCATTGGCAGGATGGTACTGAAACAGGGCATTGTCAGGATGGCATTGAAATGGGGCATTGTCAGGATGGCATTGAAATGGGACATTGTCAGGATGGCATTGAAACAGGGCATTGTCAGGATGGCATTGAAACGGGGCATTGTCAGGATGGCATTGAAACGGGGCATTGTCAGGATGGCATTGAAATGGGACATTGTCAGGATGGCATTGAAATGGGGCATTGTCAGGATGGCATTGAAATGGGACATTGTCAGGATGGCATTGAAACAGGGCATTGTCAGGATGGTACTGAAACGGGGCATTGTCAGGATGGCATTGAAACAGGGAATTGTCAGGATGGCATTGAAACGGGGCATTGTCAGGATGGCATTGAAACGGGGCATTGTCAGGATGGCATTGAAACGGGGCATTGTCAGGATGGCATTGAAACGGGACATTGTCAGGATGGCATTGAAACGGGGCATTGTCAGGATGGCATTGAAACGGGGCATTGTCAGGATGGCACTGAAACAGGGCATTGTCAGGATGGCACTGAAACAGGGCATTGTCAGGATGGGACTAGTGGGGGTACCGCAAGGAGCGGGCTGGGGCCCCAGGTGTTCACAATCTATATTAATGATTTGGACGTGTGGAGCAGATGTAATATTTCCAAATCTGCTGATGGCACTAAAGCAGGCGGGAATGTGAGTTGTGGGTTGGATACAAGTTGGCTTCAAGGGGATTTAGACTGAGCGAGTGGGCATGAACTTGGCAGATGGAATAGAATGAGGAAAAATGTGAGATTATCCACTTTGGTCAGAAAAACAGTCATGTAAAGTACTTCTTAAATGGTCAGAGATTGAGAAATGTTGAAGTCCGAGATGATCTGGGTGTTCTGGTGTCACTGAAAGCTAATAGCTGGGTGTAGCACGCAATCAGAAAGGCGAATGTAACGTTGGCGTCGATTGCAAGGAGATTTCAGTACAAGAATTAGGAAGTTTTGTTGCACTAATATAGATTGTTGGTGAGGCTCCACCAACACTGCTGGAGTATTGGGTACAGTCAGGGTCTCCTTATCTAAGGAGTACTGACCCAGAGGGAGTGCAATGGAGGTTCATCAGGCTGATACCTGGGGTGACGGGATTTTCCTGGACGGAAATATTGAGGAGACTGGATCTGTACCCCGCGGGTTTCGAAGATTGAGAGGTGATCTCATTGAAGTATAAAAACATCCTAGAGGGTGTGCCTGGGTAGGTGCAGGAGGGCGCCTTCCCACTGGTTTGGGACAGGGGTGTGTGTGTCTAGAACCAGGGGGCACAGTCTCAGAATAAGGGGTCGGCCACTTAAGACCGAGATGAAGACCCAGCTTGTTCATTCAGAGGGTGGGCGAGTCTTAGGAACTCTCTACCCCACAGCGCTGTGGAAGCTCGACCATTGATCATTTTCAAATCAAAGATTTCTAGATTCCAATGACATTAAGGGGCATGGAGATAGTGCAGGAAGATGGAGTTAAGGGAGAAATACAGCCATGTTATAGTTAAATGGTGGAGCAGGCTCGAGGGGCCAAATGGCCTTCACCCTCTCCTATCTTCTTATGATTTGGAATCAACCTTTTCCGACCATGTTTGGGGAATCGGTCAGGTGGTGAGAGGGGATCATGTGATGATCCCTCTTTTGTATTTTGGGAACTGTTCTTACATAGAACATAGAACATAGAACGATACAGCGCAGTACAGGCCCTTCGGCCCTCGATGTTGCACCGACATGGAAAAAATCTAAAGGCCATCTAACCTACACTATGCCCTTATCATCCATATGCTTATCCAATAAATTTTTAAATGCCCTCAATGTTGGCGAGTTCACTACTGTTGCAGGTAGGGCATTCCACGGCCTCACCACTCTTTGCGTAAAAAACCCACCTCTGACCTCTGTCCTATATCTATTACCCCTCAATTTAAGGCTATGTCCCCTCGTGCTAGCCACCTCCATCCGCGGGAGAAGGCTCTCGCTGTCCACCCTATCTAACCCTCTGATCATTTTGTATGCCTCTATTAAGTCACCTCTTAACCTTCTTCTCTCTAACGAAAACAACCTCAAGTCCATCAGCCTTTCCTCATAAGATTTTCCCTCCATACCAGGCAACATCCTGGTAAATCTCCTCTGCACCCGTTCCAAAGCTTCCACGTCCTTCCTATAATGAGGCGACCAGAACTGTACGCAATACTCCAAATGCGGCCGTACTAGAGTTTTGTACAACTGCAACATGACCTCATGGCTCCGGAACTCAATCCCTCTACCAATAAAGGCCAACACACCATAGGCCTTCTTCACAACCCTATCAACCTGGGTGGCAACTTTCAGGGATCTATGTACATGGACACCGAGATCCCTCTGCTCATCCACACTACCAAGAATTTTACCATTAGCCAAATATTCCGCATTTCTGTTATTCTTTCCAAAGTGAATCACCTCACACTTCTCCACATTAAACTCCATTTGCCACCTCTCAGCCCAGCTCTGCAGCTTATCTATGTCCCTCTGTAACCTGCAACATCCTTCCGCACTGTCTACAACTCCACCGACTTTAGTGTCGTCTGCAAATTTACTCACCCATCCTTCTGCGCCCTCCTCTAGGTCATTTATAAAAATGACAAACAGCAACGGCCCCAGAACAGATCCTTGTGGTACGCCACTCGTAACTGAACTCCATTCTGAACATTTCCCATCAACTACCACTCTCTGTCTTCTTTCAACTAGCCACAGGCACTGAGGGAGCAGAACCCTTGAGTGGGGTATTCTCTCTCCATCCAGACTGTTGGTTCAATCATCCACATGCCGCAGGCAATGCTTTAAGTATCAACTTAGCAGTCGCTGCCTCAGATGTAAACCGTCCATCAATAACTTTTAAAGAATCTCGATGTTAAATCCTCAGAGACCAACAAACCCAGTCTGAATCCAGCCAAGTCCTTAACCGGTAATCCGTACATCACTCACCATTACTAGACTTTAAAAACTTATTGATCTATCCTCCCACTTTCTAACTTACTCGTGTATGTATGTGTGTGTGAGTGTGTATGCGGGTGCTGTGTTTGCATATGTGTGTAAGTTAAAAATCTTTATTGTCACAAGTAGGCTTACATTAACCCTGCAATGAAGTTACTGTGAAAATCCCCCAGTCTCCACACTCCGGCGCCTGTTCGGGTACACAGAGGGAGAATTCAGAATGTCCAATTCACCTAACAGCACGTCTTTCGGGACTTGTGGGAAGAAACCGGAGCACCCGGAGGAAACCCACGCAGACACGGGGAGAACATGCAGACTCCACACAGAGAGTCACCCAAGCCGGGAAACAAGCCTGGGTCCCTGGTGCTGTGAAGCAACAGTGCTAACCACTGTGTTACCATGCCGCCCATGTGTATACATATATGAGTATATGTGTGACTAGGTGAGTGTATGTGTGTGAATATGTGTGTATGAGTGTGTGCATGTGTGTGAGTGAGTGTGTGCATGTGAATGTCTGTGTGTGAGAGTGCGTGAGTGTGTGTGTGTGTGAGAGTGCGTGAGTGTGTGTGTGAGCATGTGTCTGTGTGAGTGAGTGTGTGATTGAGTGTGTGTGTGTATGTTAGTATGTGTTTCTGACCATGTGTGTGAGTGTGTGCATAAGTGTGTGATTATGCATGTTTGTGTGCATGTGTTGTGTATGAATGCGCGTGTGAGTGGCTGAGTGAGTGTGCGTGCGTGAGTGTGTGCGTGAGTGTGTGTGTGAGCATGTGTGTTAGTATGATTGTGGGTGTGGGCGTGTGTGAGCATATGTCTGAGTGCATGTGTGTGAGCATGAATGTGTGTGTGTGTGCATGTGAGTGTGAATGTGTGTGTGCATATATGAGATGTTATGAACTCTGACATGACAACCTACACAGGGTTAGAAGAGGCATACTCAATGATGCAGTGACATGGCTTAACACATAAACTTCTATGGTAAAGTCACTAGACGTACAAAGGTTAAATGCAAAGGTGTCATGCCCTCAAAATCTAATGGCACCCATGTCATTGGCAGCCTGCTTCATAACAAACTTACTTAAAACACGATAATTATTTATTTCATATTATAAACAATTCCAGCCCCACATGTCCTTGAGTCACAACACAAGTAAATTAACCACCGATTCTTATAAAAATACCCAAAGCCTTTGACACTTGGCTTCCCAATAATCACAGTAAAGTTTAAACATAATTACTATGTATTTATAACAAGAACTATCATGAAATATGCAGCAAATACAACTGGTTTATGACAAGATAATACCTACCGCACACTTTAACTATCCCATGCTCTCCCGCACATACAAGACAGACAAACACAGAGGGGTGGAAAAGGGTAAAAATAATAATGATAAAGGTCAAAAGATAAGATGGTGGTTCTTTAGGGGCTGGTTTAGCTCACTTAGGGGCTGGTTTAGCTAATTTGGCTAAATTGCTAGCTTTTAAAGCAGACCAAGCAGGCCAGCAGCACGGTTCGATTCCCGTACCAGCCTCCCCGGACAGGCGCCGGAATGTGGCGACTAGGGGCTTTTCACAGTAACTTCATTGAAGCCTACTCGTGACAATAAGCGATTTTCATTTCATTCATTTCTTTAGCTCATGTTCTTCACAGCAAGCTTGCTGATTAAAGTCTCAGGTTTTCAGCATGGAATGCTGTTCTTTGTAGAGTCATTCATTCAGGTAGTTTAGAAAACAGACAATACTCAGGCAGCAGGCTTTCTTATTTCTCATCAAACTGGGCCTTTAGCTTGAGGCTCATATTTAGACTTTTATCTTTCTGAAGAGACACTTTATTTCACATCAGATATTACTTCCAGCTCGTGGTTTGACTTCAGGCCTCTGCAGCCTCAGGAGAAAACACCTAGACTTGGTGGAGAGAGGATCAGCCCTCACTGAAACCAAACTGGAACCTCAGGGCTGTGTGATTGTGTGTGTGTGTGTGTGTGGCTGAATGTGTGTGATGTGTGAGTGAATGACTGTGAGTGAGCATGTGTGTGTGTGTGACTCTGTGTGAGTGAGCGTGTGAGTGTGTGTGTGTGTCTGAGTGTATGTATGTGACTGAGTGAGTGTGTGTGTGTGTATGTGACTCTGTGTGTGACTGAGTGAGTGTGAGTGAGCGTGTGAGCGTGTGAGTATGTGACTTTGTGTGTGTGTGTGAGTGACTGTGTGTATGAACAAGTGTCTGTGTTTGAGTGTGCGTGAGCATGTGCATGAATGTATGTGTATGCGCGCGCGTCTGTATATGAATGTGTGTATTTGAGTGTGTGAGTGCATGAGTGTGAATTTGTGTGGTGTGTGTGTGTGTTTGTAAGCATGTGTGTGAGTGTGCTTCTGTGTGTGAGTGTGTGAACGTGTGTCTTTGTGTGTGTGAGAGTGCGTGAGTGTGAATGAGTGTGTGAACGTGTGTCTTTGTGTGTGAGAGTGTGTGTGAGTGTGAATGAGTGTGTGAACGTGTGTCTTGGCCTAGCCAGCGATACGCACATCCCGTAAATGAACAAAAACATTAAAAAAAAAATTAGTCTGGGTATTAAGTACAACAAACATTATTCTCTATTTTTTGAATAAAAAGCTCACAAGGAGAGCTGCCTGAGTGTGTCTTTCAGATGCAGCCTGTAAACAGTGGAACACTCATTGAATTGAGCCTCCCCTTCAAACATAACCCCTGCCGGCGATGACGAGGGGTGGGCAGCCAGGGAATCCATTTCTCCTCCTCAAACCTGATGGGAATCCGAAGGCCTTTTATGTTCATTTTATATTCAATAATAAACCGGGCTGCTTTGCAATTGTTTCGGTTGTGGGCCTGGCCCTTCTTTTAAGCGTTTGTTTTGTTTTATTCAAATGATATGTCAACACCGTCAAAAGACTGTAATTGTGATGAATGGCAAATTAAAGCTGATTGGAATCGGACTGAGAGCAGGTTCCAACTCACTGTGCAGTGGAAATGATGTGAAATCAATGTTTCAGCTACGTTTAACAGAAGCCTCTGATAGGAATAATTTAATTTTCTCCAAACTGTTTTATCCAGTCACAACGGAAAGGCTTTTTTTTGATGTCAAAAAACTGAATTATCAGCAAACAGCAGGGCAATGAATTCAATCTGTGGTGTGATCTGTCAGGCAGATTATCTGAAAGAGGTTAAAAGGTTAATGCAGCTGTTTAATTGTCTTGAGTATTGAGGGGAGCTGGAACATCTGTTGTGGTTTTTACGTTTGGAACACGTGCAATTCACGGGCTTCGGGAAATTCCTCATCCCTGTCCGGGTTTATGCTGTTCCCAGTCGTAACACTCAGCCTGGAGGTGTGGGGGAGGCAGGTTCAATCGAGGCATCGAAGAGAGCGATAGATGATTATTTGAATAGAAACAATTTGTCAGGATATGGGGGGAAAAGGCAGGGGAACGCCACTAAGTCATGATGCTCGTTTGGAGAACTGTTTGCAGACAGGATGGGCTGAATGGCCACCTTCGGCTGGGTCTGGCCTGGGGAGGGGTACCGTCGGGCATTAGCCTTCCCACTGCCTGATCCCGGGCCTTTGATGCGGTGAAGGGGGAATTTTAATTCCGAAGGCAGGGAGCTCGGCGAGGCTCCCTGTACAGCTCATCGAAGTGTCCTCGGAAGTTTCGGCACAATTCGGCGCTGAGGATTCCGGCCTGGATTCTGTGGTGAGGCCCCGGTGAAGGGAGCGTGAGGCCAAAAATGACCTGGAGACTGATGCAAATGGCAACTTTCCATTTCAGTTCCTGTTACTGAATACAAATCAGTGAAGATACAGCAGGCGCAATAGCGACAGATCAGCATTATCAGCTGAGTGAAGTTCAAAGAATGAATGGTATCTTTAACATCCGAATATACACATATTGTACAATGTTACCCTGCCCAAATTGTGGCCTTATCACTTACCCCACATTGCAGCTGTGACCCTGCCACTCTGTATTACCCCTGGCTGACCTCAGCAACCTTGGACTAGGTAGGTGAGAAAACTATCATTTTTCCCCCCCCCTATTCGTTCGAAGTATGTGGGCGTCCTGGGTGGGCTGGCATTTATTGCCCAACCCTTATAGCCCCTGTAGAAGGTGGTGGTGAGCTGCCATCTTGACCCGCTACAGTCCATGTGGTGCAGGTACACCCAGTGGCGGCCGCCTCCCTGCGGCGCCCCCGGTGACGGCTGCCAGCCAGTGCTCCTGTGGGCGGGGGCTGGGTGAGAGTAAACACGGGCTGGATTGTGATGGATCACATGGTTGGATGGCCTGCTGACTTTGGCGGCGGGAGGCGATACTGCGGAGGCTTCTTGTATCAGCAAAAGGGGTTTATTGAGAAGAAGGAGAAGGCATAAAGGTCTCTGAAACAGATCTTCACTCTCTGCCCCGCCTCCCAGGGCCCCGCGCCTTATCCCCATTGGTTGGAGTTCGGGTGTTCACTCAGCCCCGAGCTGTTCACATGGGCCGTGAGGGATCGCCCATTCAAGAGGTAGAGCTACTCCGTCCCTTCCCTCTATCATGTGAGTGTCCCTTTATGAACGGTTTATCACATGGTTTCAGTGATGTCATTGTGTGGGTGGAGCTGGGCTGTGGCTGCGAGTTTTACTTTCACTTTGAGTTTTTGGACTGGTTTGAACTGCACAGGATGAAAGACGTGTCGCTCTCTATCTTCATTTTAAAAGCTGTTTCCAGACTACTTGGTAACTTAAAGAGATAATTGCTTTCTGGAAGGAATTGAAACCTGCTGTTTGGAAAGGGGAACAGAGTATCAATAACAAGTCTTATACCAGTGAGAATGCCGTGTGCTGGGCCACACCTTTGAAAAGGTGGTTCTGGTTTTATTTGGATTTTGTTATTGAATTGGAACAGTTAAGGGGGAATTCATTAAGGGTTATACATCGATTATTGTAGCTGTGTGGGGCCTTTATGTTCATAATTGATAAAAATTCTTGCTGTGTGTGTTTATACAAATGTTAAGTAAATTCTTATAATAACGCTTGTTTTTTGATTAAAAGCGCCTAAGAATTCTGTTGAATAACACCTGAAACGCAGGCTCTTGTACTCCCCATGGCCAAATTCAACAAACATTTTTAGGTCAGATGAACTCGTGATATACTTTGGAGTTTTTTAAACCCTGGCCCGTCACACCTCTGAAATCCCTCAGTGCAACATAGGCTATTTTCAAACAAATATATACAAGCAAACATTGAGACTATAAAAAGACGGGGTCCATAACAGCCCTTTATCGGGGATATCTGAGGCCTGGTGGTCTGCCTCAGTCCCGCACTCGATTCCTTCACCAACTGAGGTAGAGTTGTTCGAACAGCAGGAGGTTGCCTCGAGAACCTGATCAGTACTTCGGGGGTGCCCCCCCCCCCTTCCTCTCGAGGTTTGTTGGTAGGGCCTCTACGGAATTCCCTTGGTTCCGGCTCTGCCACGGAGGCACCGGTGAAGCCTGCCTGTTCCATTTGTTCCGCCATTGGGGTGGTGATCTGTCCCGGCTCTTTGCAGGGTCCACGTGCTTCCCCGTTGGTCTACCTGGGAAGGCCACTGTGTCAGACCGCCCCGGACTTCACCGTAATGCTGCCAGGTAACCACAGCTGGCCTGAAGCAACCTTACCGACGGAGGCCGGGTCGCCAAGTTCAAATGACCGCCTTCCTTTCACCAAATCGTGCCGCTGCTTCTGGGAGGCCAACTGCTCCTCCAGCCTCCCCCCCCACCCCTGGCGCCCCCTCCCCACTCTCTGCCCCCTCCACATTGAGGGAAACCAGGTATAAGCGAGCCCGGGGGCAACGACAGATTAGTAACGTTGCCGGGATGATTCCATGTTGGTATGGGGGGGAGTGGGGGGGGGGGGGGGGGGGGGGGGAGTAGTGTTGCTCGCAAGAAGGAAGTTGGCCAACTTGAGGCGTAATGGTCTGTTAGGTTGATCCCTTATTGGACGCCTGAACCGCTCTCTCTGCTAATCCGTTTGAGGGTGGCTGGTCCGGGGCTGTTCGAATGTGGTGGATGCCGATTGTTTTGACAAAGTGCTCCAATAGCTCAGGAAACTGCTGAGACAGTCGTTCCCCATCTCCTCGACGTCCAACCACGTGGAGTAGGCGTCCACTCGTATCAGGAACATTCTTCCCAGGAAAGGGCCTGCAAAACCAACATGTAACCTCATCCTCGGATGACCAGGCCGTTCCCATGGATACAGGTGGGCCGTGGGTGGCCAGGTTTGTTCGGCCTGACAGAAACCACATTGAGATGGTCTTCATCCTTCCTAATGCCGGGCCACCGTATGTAGCACCTGGCCAACGTTTTCATCTCAGTCTGGCCAGGGTGGGCACTGTCCAACTCCTGCAGCAGTGGCTCTCTACCCGAGGGACCCGGGACCCTCGGAGTAAAACCTTTTCTGATCAGATGGGGCCTGAGCTGATCTGATTGGTCATGGGGCCACTCAATCAGGACCATTCACTTCACCTCGGAAAAGTCTGAATCACGTTGGGTCCTATTTTTGACGTTGCTGACGGGACTGGCAAGGTGACTGGAAAATTTAACGGCAGGACAGGGATGAGGGACATTGAGGGTGTGGGGTTGATGTGCTTGTTCACGAGCCTCACCAATTTTGTGTTAGGAGCCTCCGGGATGTCAAATATTTTATGAGGTTGAAGGTCTGGGGCCCACAAACCGTTAATAAAATAACTTTCGCTTTATCCTGGCCTATGATTTTATTGGCAATCAATAAATATCGGAGCTGCTCGAGATTCTGGCTCCAATCCTGATTGATCGGATCGATTTTCCCAATCAATTTTTCTCACTCATTGTTTTTCGATTTATCTCCTTCCCCTCGAAACCTGAGACGAGCAATGATTTGAGATCATTGTCAAATTTAGGCTCTTTGTCAATGTGGTGCCACGAGAACCAAAAGAGGGTTTACTGAGAACAAGGAAGAGGTCAACAAGAGACAATCGCAGAGGTTTCTCACTCTGCCACACCTGGGTATGCACTTCCTGGGCCCCCTTGCTCCCAGGGACCCACCGCTTATTACCCATTGGTCAGCGCGCTCACGCACGGTAGGGCCCGAGCTGGTCACGTGGACCGTGAGGGGTCGCCCTGAAATCGGGGCGGAGCTTCCTCACTGACACACACAGCCAAGGATCACATATGAAATGTGATTGGCTGGATGACCCAGCATGCCCACTGGACAGAGCCCTAGATGGGGAAGGACTACCAGCTGTATAGAACATAGAACATTCCAGCGCAGCACAGGCCCTTCGGCCCTCGATGTTGTGCCGATCTGTGAAACCCCTCTAAAGCCCATCTACACTATTCCCTTATCGTCCATATGCCTATCCAATGACCATTTGAATGCGTTTAGTGTTGGCGAGTCCACTACTGTTGCAGCCAGGGCATTCCATGCCCTTACTACTCTCTGAGTGAAGAATCTACCTCTGACATCTGTCCTATATCTATCTCCCCTCAATTTAAAGCCATGTCCCCTCGTGCTAGACATCACCATCCGAGGAAAAAGGCTACAGATGATGGGGATGTGGATGAAACCATGTTCAATGCAACATACAGGCTGGATGAGGCAGCATGGTGGTGTAGTGGTTAGCACTGCTGCCTCACGGCGCCGAGGTCCCAGGTTCGATCCCGGCTCTGGGTCACTGTCCATGTGGAGTTTGCACATTCTCCCCGTGTCTGCGTGGGTTTCGCCCCCACAACCCAAAGATGCGCCGGGTAGGTGGATTGGCCATGCTAAATTGCCCCTTAATTGGGAAAAATGAATTGGGTAATCTAAATTTATAAAAAAACCATACAGGCTGGATGAGCTCGGCTTTGAGCTGATACTGCTCATGGCGTCGTAGACGCTGCTCCTTCTCTCCCAGACACTGACAGCCTAGCAGATATCACCCCCTGCATCCGGGAAAAAACAGAAATCTCCAACTCTGGGATGCTGTAATATTCCACAGCCGTTTGTGAAGCCCTATTGCTCAGAGTGACTGCAGGCTGTTACCGCCTCAGACTTCATTCGATCATCAGCAGTGTAGCTCAGCTTGACACTGAACTTTCAAACCCGCTTGATAGGGAAGGACTGCTCGATGAGGTTGTAGAGGCTTTCTAATGGCTGGGAGAGAGAGAGAGAGGGACAGATGGAGAGAGAGTGAGGGAGAGAACATGGGACAAGCTGAGATAGATTCAGCATTCCTCAATTGGGGAGATGTAATGTAGAATGAAATAGAATTGTCAGTGCCGAATCAGGCCACTCTGCCCAAGTAGCTGATGCTAGTTCTCAGACTCCACACAGCCTCCTCTCACTCCAACTCACCTCACCCCATCAACACACCCTTCCATTTAATCATTCCACCCCAGGCCCTGACGGCCAAGGAAAGTGAGTTCATAACATGGCCAAACAGATTGAGTGTCAACTTGCAGAATCCTTCCAAATATCCTAATGCTTGGCGGTAAGAGTGGGGGAGACTCCTGGACAACCACTCCTGATGTGGAGTGGCATCCCTCAATCTAAAAGCTCCTGACGACAAGCGAGCGACCTGTTCCAGGAATAACTAACCATGGGAACGGACAAAAGTCTGCCTTAGCTCTCCACCAGGTGTGGCAAGAGGGCTGGATGGATTTATCCAGCTTCCATTTAAATATGTCAGTGTTGATCACCTCAACCACTCCCTGTGGGAGCTAGTCCCACACTCTGTCCACTCCCTGTGGGAGCAAGTCCCACATTCTCCCCACTCCCCGTGGGAGTGAGTCCCACATTCTCCCCGCTCCCCGTGGGAGTGAGTCCCACATTCTCCCACTCCCTATGGGAGCACGTTCCACATTCTCCCCACTCCCTGTGGGAGTGAGTCCCACATGCTCCCCGCTCCCTGTGGGAGTGAGTCACACATTCTCCCCGCTCCCTGTGGGAGTGAGTTCCACATTCTCCCCACTCCCCGTGGGAGCGAGTCCCACATTCTCCCCACTCCCCGTGGGAGCGAGTCCCACATTCTCCCCACTCCCCATGGGAGCAAGTCCCACATTCTCCCCGCTCCCTGTGGGAACGAATCCCATATTCTCCCCACTCCCTGTGGGAGCGAGTCCCACATTCTCCCCACTCCCGGTGGGAGCGAGTCCCACATTCTCCTCACTCCCTGTGGGAGCGATTTCCACATTCTCCCCACTCCCCGTGAGAACGAGTTCCATCTTCCTCTCACTCCCTGGATAAAGACGTTTCTCCTGAATTCTCCATTGCGTTTATTCGTAACGGTTTTATATTAATGGCCCTGAGTTCTGGTCTCTCTCCTGTGAGTTGAAACATGTTCCCTATGTCTACCCTGCCAAGCTTGTCATAGTCTTTGGATTTTGCTCCAAGCCACAAACCACCGAATCTAGGGGCTTTTCACAGTAACTTCATTGAAGCCTACTTGTGACAATAAGTGAGTATTATTATTATCTTATTGAATGGCTGAGTGAGCTCGAGGGGCCGAGTGGCCTACTCCTGTTTCTAATTGCTAGGTTCACCTTTCCTGCATTTTCTGTTTCTATTTTAGATTTCCAGTATCTGCTGTGTTTTGATTTGTTAGATAAGATGTAATTTCACTCCCTCCGCCATTGGCCGCCAAACCTTCCAGGGTCTTTGGTCCAAGCTCTGGAATTTCTTCCCCTAAACCTCTCTTTCCCTCTTTTAAGACAATTCTGAAAAGCTACCGCCTGTCCCCTACCCCCCCCCCCCCCCCCCCCAACCCCCTCCACACTAATCCACAGACTAGCGTTGGACACTTGACAAATTCCCTCAATTTCTAAGAGGAGCAGCCTATGTTAACATGTCTTGCCGTAATTCCAGCTTCCCACCTGTTGGGGTGGGGTTGCTGCAGAGACATGACTGGTGGGAGGGCGTCATTGCAGCGTGACAGGTTTACATGGAGAATCTCAATTCTAAATATGGGTTAACGATGGATTCACAAATACTATTAGAAAATGTGTGAATTCAGGTGAATTAAATCCTTGTGCCCAGGCACAGCCAACACACCATGCCTCACCTAAATATCGCACTCGACCAACGCTCCATCTGAACAGCATTGTGGGGGGTAGACTCCTGAATTCATTTGATTCTTCTTGACCATGAAATGGGACAGCTGAGAAACTGATTGCTACTCGGTGCATTTATTCTGATGTGGCCCAGATTGCAGGGGGAGTAATTAAAAACTGAACTAACCAATTTAAATTACAACATGGTTATCGTGAACTGTTGCAAATGGTTATTAAAATGTTGCAATTTTGTCTAATTAATTAAAATCTAATAAATCTAACTAATTAATGATGGGGCCTGCAGTAATAGGAAGTGTCACAACTTCAGAGCAAAACTAACATTCCTTTTATCACATCTCCGTCTTGTTGTTTTTACAGCCATGCTCTGTGGTTCGATTTGTCTCAGTTACCGTTGCAGTTAAGAAGAACATAAATCTTTAGCATTGGTCTCAGAATTCTGTTCAGAGTTGAAATACTGGTGTTGTTGAGGAAGTCCACAGACTCGGTATGAAGATTGTAGAGTTGAGCTAAAGTCAATTGGGAATTAAGTGAGAATCATACAACATCCTGGGAGTTACCATTGATCAGAAACTGAACTGGACCCAGACACATTAAAACTGTGGCTACTAGAGCAGGTCAAAGGCTAGGAATCCTACAGTGAGCAACTCACCTCCTGACCCCCCCCCAAAGTCTGCCCACCATCTACAAGGCACCAGTCAGGAGTGTGATGGAATACTCTCCACTTGCCTGGATGAGTGCAGCTCCAACAACACTCAAGAAGCTCCACACCATCCAGGACAAAGCAGCCCCGCTTGATTGACACCCCTTCCACAAACAAACACTCCCTCCACCACTGACGCACTGTGACAGCCGTGTGGGCCATCCACAAGATGCACTGCAGGAACTCACCAAAGTTCCTCAGACATCACCTTCCAAACTCACGACTGCTACCATCTAGAAGGACAAGAGCAGCAGATACCTGGGAACATCACCACCTGGAGGTTCCCCTCCAAGTCACTCACCACCCTGACTGGGAAATATATCGGCCGTTCCTTCACTGTCGCTGGGTCAACATCGTGGAACTCCCTCTTTAATTGCATTGTGGAAGTACCTGCACCTGAGGTCAGACAGGTCACCGCCACCTTCTGAAGGGCAATTAGGGATGGGCAATAAATGCTGGTCTAACCAGCGACATCCCCATAAATGAATTTTTAAAAATCTGTGTTCACCCCAGTGAGCAAGCGCAACGTGAATTCCAAGAGTCTTGGCGAATCCTCTTCAAACCTCCATCAGTTTACTAATTGTACACCTGATTGGTGTTCCTGGGATCTTGCTGCTGGGTTTGTCTTTGTGACAGTGACCTCACTTCTGTGATTTTAACCTTTCTTTGTCTTGAGTAACTTAGCACGTGTGAGTCGAAATCTCCCAAGTCCCAAGGCTGGGTGGATTTTTGCTCCAGTCTGCGCACCTTCCCACCCCAATCCCACCCTCCTCTCCAAATCCCTGATCCCAAGTTAAATCACCCATAAGACCATAAGACATAGGAGCAGAATTAGGCCACTCGGCCCATCGATTCTGCTCAGCCATTCAATCATGGCTGATATTTTCTCATCCCCATTCTCCTGCCTTCTGATCAGGATCCCAAACATCAGGGGTGGGATCCTCTAAGGCAGACGGCAAAATCGAGAAAGGCGATTGGGCGGCGAATCGGTCCGGACGCCAAAACCATGACGGGAGTCAGGTTCACGCCAAATCGCAATTCTCTGTCGCCTTGACCGTGGCGTCAGTACCCTCCACTCAGCATGTATAGTAAACGGCGTCAGCATATCATCAGCGGGCCTTCCGTCAACTTCTGCCCTATGACCCCCGATCGCTGCCAGCCATCTTGTAGTTTGGCTCTGGGATTTTGGCCGTACCTTGCAAAGGCCATAGCCAGGCCAACGTGGCAACGTCAACTTGTGATTGGCACAAATACAAAAGCAAAATACCGAGGATGCTGGAAAGCTGAAATAAAAATGGAAAATGCTGGAAGATCTGGGGAGGGTGAAACAGAGGTAAAGTTTCAGGTCTGAGACCTAATGGAAGGTCATTGACCTGAAACATCAATTCTGTTTCATTTTACAGATAATTGTCAACATGCTGAGTATTTCCACCATTTCCAATTTTGTCAATGGCAGACCTAAAAAAAAGTATCATGCACAGTGTGAGGACGTCGATGGTGCGGCCAACACTTATTACCCATCCCCAGTATTCCTTGAGAAGGTGGTGGTGAGCTGCCTTCTTGAACTCAAATGAGTGTCTTGCAAGATCATTTCAGAGAGCAGTTAAAGGCTAGCCACATTGCTGTGGGTTTAGAGTCAGTAAGAAGTCTTACAACACCAGGTTAAAGTCCAACAGGTTTGTTTCAAACACGAGCTTTCGGAGCACGGCTCCTTCTTCAGGTGAAGACTGTTCACCTGAAGAAGGAGCCGTGCTCCGAAAGCTCGTGTTTGAAACAAACCTGTTGGACTTTAACCTGGTGTTGTAAGACTTCTTACTGTGCTCACCCCAGTCCAACGCCGGCATCTCCACATCATGGTTTAGAGTCAAATATGGTAATAATAATAATATTTATTAGTGTCACAAGTTGGCTTACATTAACACTGCAATGAAGTTATTGTGAAAAGCCCCTAGTCGCCACACTCCGACGCCTGTTCGGGTACACAGAGGAAGAATTCAGAATGTCCAATTCACCTGACAAGCACGTCTTTCGGGACTTGTGGGAGGAAACCGGAGCGCCCGGAGGAAACCCACGCAGACACGGGGAGAACGTGCAGACTTCGCACAGTGACCCAAGCCGGGAATCGAACCTGGGACCCTGGCGCTGTGAAGCAACAGTGCTGACCACTGTGCTACCGTGCCGCCGATATCATCCCTGTGCTAACTCACCCAGTATCTACAAAAGGGCAGACCTCAGGAGCCATGCTGAGATGAGGTAAAATAAAGTTGTATGCATCAATTTACAGACTTCACTATGTATAAAAATACACTCTCATTGATTAAAAGCCTCGTCAAAACAGTCAAAAGGATTGCCTCAGATATTGGATATAGTTCCAGGCAGAAGACATACAATAAATTTACCATGAGCTTTGAAAATCAACTTGGTCTCACCACCCAGTTCGACGAACACCTTAAACCTCCTGAGGCAGTATATTTGTAAACACATTGAACTCCTGTTCCCGACTTTTTTTCGATCTCTCGTGACCTGTGCCCCACACCATTCACAAGGATCAATTGTACTTCCTTGTAACAAATAAGCTGTATCGATGCTGAGACTCTCTCTCTCAGCTCCCAGGAACCTGATGTTCCAGACACTGACAATCAATAAGGAACATTGTCAAGATTGAGGGGAATTAAAAACCAAGTTGTTTTGCTTTTCCATCTCAGTCAGTAATAACTGCATTTAGCTGCTGTATCTTGCTGCTGGCGGCTCCTGCTGCAACATGCTGTGACAGAATGAGAGAGACGTGAGGCTTTTACTTATGAACCCTTGTGCAGCAGGCTGTGCCAATCAGAAAGGCCCCAGGACTCATCCTCTGCCGTGGCTGGGCTTACTGATTTCAGTCAGGCCACCGGGGACAGGTTTCAAACCATCCCAGTGTTCGCGATGACGATGATTCGTGAGGGCGGCATTCCCGGGGATGGGAAGAGGAAGGAGTTCACCTCGGTGGGGGGGGGGAGGGTGGGGAGAGAGAGAGAAGATGTGGGTGGAGGGAAGATTAGCTTTGGTTATGGCCCCCAGGGTCAACTGCTGTTTGAGAGGAAGATTGGCAAGGTGTTTGGACAAGATTACCATTTTGCCTCCAACAATTGAACATTCCTCGGCCTGGTATGAAACTCCACAATGTGTCTCGGATAATTCTCAGATCCTACCTACCTCCCTGTTCTGATGTTTCCTTCACGTACAGCTCTATTGATTAGTATTTTGTGCCACCTCATTGACACACTCAAGAGGGGGCGAAGAGTTAAGGGAGGAGTGTCCGCGCTATGGAGAAGGATTCCAGAGGAACAACCTTGAGAAATGGAAATGACGAGGGGACTGTAGCATAATGGTAACGCCGTTGGACTGGCAATGCAGAGATCTGGACTGTTACTCCTGTGGTTGAGTACAAATTCCAGCACAGCGCCTGGAGAAATTTAAATCCAACTCACGAGAAAGCATCAAAAACCATCAAGAAGCAACTGGATTGCTGTAAGATGCCTTTGCTTCCCTGCTAGCCCGGCGATGCATACTGTTGGCATGGAGGGACTTAAATCCCCCCTGAAGACCGAAGCATGGCTATCAGACATGACGAGCTTTCTCGGTCTAGAAAAGGTTAAGTTCGCCTTGAGAGGTTCACTATCGGGGTTCGCCCGAAGGTGGCAGCCATTCATTGGCTTCTAAGCAAAGAATTAATCGTCAGCAGGGTTGTGGGGAGAAGAGGGGGAGGGGGGCTAGGTTAGTGTAGAGTAGGGGGGTAGCTTAGGCAGGTCCTTGCGAGAATGGAGTCGTGATTTGCACTATGCGTTATTTGCTTTTCTTTCTGTACAGTACTATACAATGATGTGGAGATGCCGGCGTTGGACTGGGGTGAGCACAGTAAGAAGTCTTACAACACCAGGTTAAAGTCCAACAGGTTTGTTTCAAACACGAGCTTTCGGAGCACGGCTCCTTCTTCAGGTGATTCACCTGAAGAAGGAGCCGTGCTCCGAAAGCTCGTGTTTGAAACAAACCTGTTGGACTTTAACCTGGTGTTGTAAGACTTCTTACAGTACTATACAATATCATTGTTGTATATGCCAAAAATACCTCGATAAAATAGTCTATTAAAACAAAAGATCCAGCCTTGTAAAAGTCCTTCAGGGGAGGAGATCATCCAGCCTGCATGAGACTCCAGGCCCACAGCAGTGTGTTTGATTCTTAATTACTCTCTGAAATGGCCCAACAACTCACTCAATTGCCTGTGGTTTCTCACAGCAGTAAATGCTGAACTAAAAACAGAAAATGCTGGAAAGGTACAGCAGGTCCGGCAGTATCTGTGGGCAGAGCAACAGAATTCACGCTTCGAGTCGGTAGGATTCCTCCTCAGTAAATGCTGCCCTTGCCAAAGATGCTTCGGTCCAGCATTGAATACAACAATACAACATCGGGGCAGCAGGGTAGCATGGTGGTTAGCATAAATGCTTCACAGCTCCAGGGTCCCAGGTTCGATTCCCGGCTGGGTCACTGTCTGTGTGGAGTCTGCACGTCCTCCCCCTGTGTGCGTGGGTTTCCTCCGGGTGCTCCGGTTTCCTCCCACAGTCCAAAGATGTGCGGGTTAGGTGGATTGGCCATGCTAAATTGCCCGTAGTGTCCTAATAAAAGTAAGGTTAAGGGGGGGTTGTTGGGTTACGGTTATAGGGTGGATATGTGGGTTTGAGTAGGGTGATCATGGCTCGGCACAACATTGAGGGCCGAAGGGCCTGTTCTGTGCTGTACTGTTCTATGTTCTATGTAACAATGATCTGTAGTGCTTGTGACAATCACAGATGCCGCAGGGTGTTTTGGAGAATGGCAGGTTCTGAGGTTTGTGGAGTGTCAGCCGGATCATGGCGATCCCAGCCCATCCCTTAGCTAAGATTATAGCCCAGCTTTTCCAGCGCACCTGGAGAAACAAAATTGCTTCCAAACCCGTTTCATCCCAGACCCTATTCGCTGTACAGAGAAGATTGCTGTACCATTCAGCTTGGCCGCCCCGGGTCCCAGAGGTGAGGTCCTCTCCAATCCCAAAAGCCTCTTTAATTGAGAGTTCTCCCAAAGAATGAGTTCCATTAAATTTCAATTTGCAGGCTCGATCAATTATTAACTGAAAACATTGAAAGGCTGATTTAAACGCCTGCCCAATTATCATTACTGTAAGGTAATTGATAAGATTCATGCAGCTACAGGCGCACTTCTGTGAAAGTTGGCCCAGTCTTTAAACACACAAGATGCTCTAAAACAGCTGCACTAATCCAGTCTGCTCCCTAAAGGTTTTCTTTACAATGAAAGAGGGTTTTCCATTCTGGGAAATAATAGATTGCAAGGTCACATTGATTCCGAGAGTGAGGAACACAGCTCCCCCAGTGGCTGACAGACAAACTGCAGTTGGGTTGGCTTTGCTTATTTGTCTAAATGCACCAATTTAAGGCACTGAACCACGTCATTACTCTGCACAAGAGACAAGGGTCTCAGATGAGTTGCGAGAGTTGACTCCATTCTCCCCGGGCCAGAGAAAGGGCCAATCGAGGGGTTTTGACAACTGTTGTGTGTGTTGAAACTAAGCTGGGAACGCAGCCCGTTCCGATCACTTAACACCTCTATTTATGATGCCCAAGATCTTATATACTTTGCTGACCACTCTCTCAATATGTCCTGCCACCTTCAAAGGTCTATGCACCCGGACGCCCAGGTCCTTCTGTCCCTGCGCACTCTGTACAACTGTCCTATTCAGTCTGTTTTGCCTCGCCCTATCCCTTCTACCAAAATGTATCATCTCACATTGCTCTGTGTTAAATTCTATCTAACAATGGCCTTCCCATTCTGCGAGCCCCGTGTTTTTCAATTTTTTTTGTCCGGGCCCCAACCGGCCGACCTTCGCGACCCACGCCGGCCGACCTTCCTGACCCACGCCGGCCGACCTTCCTGACCCACGCCGGCCAACCTTCCTGACCCACGCCGGCCAACTTTCCTGACCCACGCCGGCCGACCTTCGCGACCCACGCCGGCCGACCTTCGTGACCCACGCCGGCCGACCTTCGTGACCCACGCCGGCCGACCGTCGTGACCCACGCCGGCCGACCTTCGTGACCCATGCCGGCCGACCTTCGTGACCCACGCCGGCTGATCTTCCTGACCCAAGCTGGCCGACCTTCGCGGCCCATGCCGCCAACCTTCGCCACCCACGCCGACCGACCTTCCTGACCCACGTCGGCCGACCTTCGCGACCCACGCCGGCTGACCTTCCTGACCCACGCCAGCCGACCTTCGTGACCAACGCCGGCCAACCTTCATGACCCACGCTGGCGGACCTTCGCAACCCATACCAGCCGTCTTTCGTGACCTACACCTGCCGACCTTCGTGACCACGCCGGCCGACCTTCCTGACCCACGCCGGCCGACCTTCGCGACCCACACCGGCCGACCTTCGTGACCCACGCCGGCCGACCTTCGCGACCCACGCCGGCCGACCTTCGCAACCCACGCCGGCCAAACTTCGCAACCCACGCCGGCCGATCTTCGCGACCCACACCGGCCGAACTTCGTGACCCACGCCGGCTGACCTTCGTGACCCACGCCGGCCAACCTTCGCAACCCACGCCGGCCAACCTTCGCAACCCACGCCGGCCAACCTTCGCAACCCACGCCGGCCAACCTTCGCAACCCACGCCGACCGACCTTCCCGACGCACGCGGCCGACCTCCGTGATCCACGCCAGCCGACCTTCGCGACCCACGCCGGCCGACCTTCGCGACCCACGCCAGCCGACTTTTGCGGCCCACGCCGGCTGACCTTCCTGACCTACGCCAGCCGACCTTCCTGACCCACGCCGGCCAACCTTCGTGACCCACGCCGGCCAACCTTCGCAACCCACGCCGACCGACCTTCCCGACGCACGCGGCCGACCTCCGTGATCCACGCCAGCCGACCTTCGCGACCCACGCCGGCCGACCTTCGCGACCCACGCCAGCCGACTTTTGCGGCCTACGCCGGCTGACCTTCCTGACCTACGCCAGCCGACCTTCCTGACCCACGCCGGCCAACCTTCGTGACCCACGCCGGCCGACCTTCGTGACCCACGGCGGCCGATCTTCGTGACCCACGTCGGCCGACCTTCGTGACCCACGCCGGCCGACCTTCGCGACCCATGCCGGCCGGCTTTCGCCACGCACAGCACCCGGTCTTCGTGACCCACACTGGCCAGCCTTCGCGACCCATGCCGGCCGAACTAGTCGACCCACGCCGGCCGACCTTCGTGACCCACGCCGGCCGACCTTCGTGACCTATGCTGGCTGACCTATGTGACCCACGCCGGCCGACCTTCGTGACCCACGCCGGCCGACCTTCGTGACCCACGCCGGCCGACCTTCGTGACCCACGCCGGCCGACCTTCGTGACCCACGCCGGCCGACCTTCGTGACCCACGCCGGCCGACCTTCGTGACCCATGCCGGCCGACCTTCGTGACCCACGCCGGCTGATCTTCCTGACCCAAGCTGGCCGACCTTCGCGGCCCATGCCGCCAACCTTCGCCACCCACGCCGACCGACCTTCCTGACCCACGTCGGCCGACCTTCGCGACCCACGCCGGCTGACCTTCCTGACCCACGCCAGCCGACCTTCGTGACCAACGCCGGCCAACCTTCATGACCCACGCTGGCGGACCTTCGCAACCCATACCAGCCGTCTTTCGTGACCTACACCTGCCGACCTTCGTGACCACGCCGGCCGACCTTCCTGACCCACGCCGGCCGACCT
This sequence comes from Scyliorhinus canicula, assembly GCF_902713615.1. Lineage (NCBI taxonomy): Eukaryota > Metazoa > Chordata > Chondrichthyes > Carcharhiniformes > Scyliorhinidae > Scyliorhinus > Scyliorhinus canicula. Next base: position 22,192,566 of record NC_052172.1, read on the forward strand.
TCGCGACCCACGCCGGCCGACCTTCGTGACCCACGCCGGCCGACCTTCGCGACCCACGCCGGCCGACCTTCGCAACCCACGCCGGCCAAACTTCGCAACCCACGCCGGCCGATCTTCGCGACCCACACCGGCCGAACTTCGTGACCCACGCCGGCTGACCTTCGTGACCCACGCCGGCCAACCTTCGCAACCCACGCCGGCCAACCTTCGCAACCCACGCCGGCCAACCTTCGCAACCCACGCCGGCCAACCTTCGCAACCCACGCCGACCGACCTTCCCGACGCACGCGGCCGACCTCCGTGATCCACGCCAGCCGACCTTCGCGACCCACGCCGGCCGACCTTCGCGACCCACGCCAGCCGACTTTTGCGGCCCACGCCGGCTGACCTTCCTGACCTACGCCAGCCGACCTTCCTGACCCACGCCGGCCAACCTTCGTGACCCACGCCGGCCAACCTTCGCAACCCACGCCGACCGACCTTCCCGACGCACGCGGCCGACCTCCGTGATCCACGCCAGCCGACCTTCGCGACCCACGCCGGCCGACCTTCGCGACCCACGCCAGCCGACTTTTGCGGCCTACGCCGGCTGACCTTCCTGACCTACGCCAGCCGACCTTCCTGACCCACGCCGGCCAACCTTCGTGACCCACGCCGGCCGACCTTCGTGACCCACGGCGGCCGATCTTCGTGACCCACGTCGGCCGACCTTCGTGACCCACGCCGGCCGACCTTCGCGACCCATGCCGGCCGGTTTTCGCCACGCACAGCACCCGGTCTTCGTGACCCACACTGGCCAGCCTTCGCGACCCATGCCGGCCGAACTAGTCGACCCACGCCGGCCGACCTTCGTGACCCACGCCGGCCGACCTTCGTGACCTATGCTGGCTGACCTATGTGACCCACGCCGGCCGACCTTCGTGACCCACGCCGGCCGACCTTCGTGACCCACGCCGGCCGACCTTCGTGACCCACGCCGGCCGACCTTCGTGACCCACGCCGGCCGACCTTCGTGACCTATGCTGACTGACCTATGTGACCCACCATTTTTACTTCCCTTTAATGTGACAGGTGAGCCAGCTTGGTCCTCATGATGTCACTTGCTTTGTTCGTCAATGTTACATTTCTGCAAGGAATTCCGCTGATTATTTAAGATCTCACTGTCTCCATTGAAAAGAATAAAGAGGTTTGTCCTGGAACTCACCACGTTTAGTCTTCAGATATCTTTGAAGTTTTAAGGGTTTTAATCTTTAATTTACTAGTGCTTCCCTGCAGGTAACACACATGGGCTTTGATCCTGATTTGCAGAGGAACAATTAATAACCCACACCTTAAGTAACCATCTTTATGCTGCTCTGTGGGTGGGGAGGGGTGGTGGGGGGTGGGTGGGGGTTATCTATTCTGTCCATCTCTCGATGTCCGTTACAATTAAATTATAAATAAGTTACTCCAGCTGCAGGATAAAGTGCAGTTTACGGATTTGTCCGTGCTCTGATCCAAATCCCCCACTCCCCCCCAGCCCCCCGACTACACCCAGAGATTATTCTGAGATCAGCATTTTCCTCGGAATGGCTTTGCTGGGAGATTGTGGAAGTTCCTGATCTTGGCTGCCAGTCCCAGTGTATAATACTCCGGAGATTGATCGGGAGGTTAATGAACTTTGCAGCAAACACACTTGTTTTCCCTGTAAAACGAGCGTGTGATTAGAAATGCGATTCTCAAAGATTTTTTCTTGACCTGCTTAAGTGGGCCAATCTTCGTCCCTGTTGAAACATTTATTCTGGTTCTTCGAAATGCGCTGATGACGTTGTGCGGGGTAGAGTAGCGAGAATTTGACCGGCAATGACTCAAGATCTGAGCTCTGGGTGGAGAGAGTGTGCAAGACTTCAGAGCATCATGTTGCTTGGGATTATACTAAATCAATGAAATATAATGAATTACTTTGAAATTCGGCGATGGTTTTCTGGAGGAGCAAAGGTAATGAACACCACTAAAATGATTCATCAGTCAGTGTATTTTTGGTAGCTCGGGGAAGCATGTTGGTCAGTCTGTCGTGTCACCGGCTGCACCAGTGCATAGAACATAGAACATTACAGCGCAGTACAGGCCCTTCGGCCCTCGATGTTGTGCCAACCTGTGAAACCCCTCTAAAGCCCATCTACACTATTCCCTTATCATCCATATGTTTATCCAATGACCATTTAAATGCCCTTAATGTTGGTGAGTCCACTACTGTTGCAGGCAGGGCATTCCACGCCCTTACTACTCTCTGAGTAAAGAACCTACCTCTGACATCTGTCCTATATCTATCTCCCCTCAATTTAAAGCTGTGACCCCTCGTGCTGGACATCACCATCCGAGGAAAAAGGCTCTCGCTGTCCACCCTATCTAATCCTCTGATCAACTTGTATGCCTCAATTAAGTCCCCTTTTAACCTTCTTCTCTCTAACGAAAACAGCCTCAAGTCCCTCAGCCTTTCCTCATAAGATCTTCCCTCCATACCAGGCAGCATCCTGGTAAATCTCCTCTGCACCCTTTCCAATGCTTCCACATCCTTCCTATAATGCGGCGACCAGAACTGCACACAATACTCAAAATGCGGCCGCACCAACACTTTCTCAAGGATGGAGAATAAATGCCAGGATTGCTCAAATCATGTTTATGAATAAAAACAAATGTGTAGAGGGAGCTTTACTCTGTATCTAACCCCGTGCTGTACCTGTCCTGGGAGTGTTTGATGGGGACAGTGTAGAGGGAGCTTTACTCTGTACCTAACCCCGTGCTGTACCTGTCCTGGGAGTGTTTGATGGGGACAGTGTAGAGGGAGCTTTACTCTGTATCTAACCCCATGCTGTTCCTGACCTGGGAGTGTTTGATGGGGACAGTGTAGAGGGAGCTTTACTCTGTATCTAACCCCATGCTGTACCTGTCCTGGGAGTGTTTGATGGGGACAGTGTAGAGGGAGCTTTACTCTGTGTCTAACCCCGTGCTGTACCTGTCCTGGGAGTGTTTGATGGGGATAAGGCAGAGGGAGCTTTACTCTGTATCTAACCCCGTGCTGTACCTGCCCTGGGAGTGTTTGACGGGGACAGTGTAGAGGTTGCTTTACTCTGTATCTAACCCCTTGCTGTACCTGCCCTGGGAGTGTTTGATGGGGACAGTGTAGAGGGAGCTTTACTCTGCATCTAACCCCGTGCTGTACCTGTCCTGGGAGTGTTTGATGGGGACAGTGTAGAGGGAGCTTTACTCTGCATCTAACCCCGTGCTGTACCTGTCCTGGGAGTGTTTGATGGGGACAGTGTAGAGGGAGCTTTACTCTGTATCCAACCCCGTGCTGTACCTGCCCTGGGAGTGTTTGATGACTTTTTTTATTTATTTGTGGTACATGGGCGTCACAGTCTATGCTAGCATTTATTGCCCATCCCTAATTGTCGTTGAGGGGGCAGTTACGAGTCAACCACATTGCTGTGGTCTGGAGTCACATGTAGGCCAGACTGGGTAAGGACGGCAGATTTCCTTCCCGAAAGGCCATTAGTGAATCAGATGGGTTTTTACGACAATCGACAATGATCACCAATAGACCTTTAATTCCAGATTTTTATTGAATTGAAATGTCACCAGCTGCAGTGGCAGCATTTGAACCTGGGACCCTCAGAACTGTGGGCCGCTCTCTGGATTACTGGTCAAATGGCAATCCCACTACGCCTCTACCTCCCCACATATTGAGGGCATGGCAGCCTTGGAGTTCTGGCGGTGGCCCAAAAACGGAGAGATCATTGTTTCCCAACCCCTCCATGATTTGTCACAAAATAGACTCAGTAATTTTGGTAAACATGCGCGCTGATACCGGGAATAATGTACATAAGAGATGCCGGAATTGTTGAAAGAAAACCCGATTGGTTAACTGACGCTTTTCAGAAAAGGACAGAAGGACTGTTTGACGTTGTCAGTGGACGTCTCTGGTTAGAAGTGCACCCTGTGCTGAAATTCTGAAATATGGAAGCACAAATTAAAATTAAATATAATATTTGGAATATCTTCAAGTTTCATCTGCCATAAAGGCCAACGAGACACATTCGAACAGAATTGCTGTCTTTCCAATGAATGTAGACACAGTGGTGGCACTTTAAGAAAGCATTGTGTCAATGACCTTGCCTCCTGTCATATGAAGACAATGGGCTTGTCATGAAAGCTATTAACACTTCCCATGTTCCTTCTTTACACTCGCGCTGTCTGATCAAACAACCTTTGCCAGATAAAGGATTGCGCAGGAGACTGTAGTTTTTAATTATTCCACCGTGTTAAGCATTGGAGTGATAATAATCCACACTTTAATTAAACTTACTTGACTTTGTTCACTTGCTCGTCGAATCTCTTCAGGAACATGTGACGTGTCCCATGTAACCATGAGCAGGGTTGGCCATCTGCTGGAATAATGACACGGACTGGCACGAATAATGGATGCAGCCCCGTCATTCCGCAGCCCTGCTCTGCCTGAATCTTTCAGCTCGAACACTTTAAATAGAATCACTGCTTTGGGACTGGATGGTAAAAAAGACACACTCTTTGTAAGATTGCTAATGAGGAGATCTAAATTCAACTCTCGCAATACATCAACCCAATCGCTGCTGTGGTTTCTCTCTCCTCTCTCTCTGGTGTAACCTTCATGTCTCAGAGAGTGAGGCACGGGGAGATTTCATTGCTAAGAGATTTCTTGGGGTTGGGAGTGGTGGAAACTGACAGTACAATACCCCCACGGAGGGATTAATACATATTTGGAGCAGAAAAAGATGGGAGTGTAATGGAATACTCTCCACTTGCCTGGATGATGCAGCTCCAGCAACACTCAAGAAGCTCAACACCATCCAGGACAAAGCAACCCCGCTTGATTGCTCCCCCTTTCAAACCCTCCACCACTGACGCACTGTGACAGCCGTGTGTACCGTCTACAAGATGCACAACAGGAACTCACCAAGGCTCCTTAGACAACACCTTCCAAACCCACGACCACTACCATCTAGAAGGACAAGAGCAGCAGATACCTGGGAACCCCACCACCTGGAGTTTCCTCCAAGTCACTCACCATCCTGACTTGGAAATATATTGCCCGTTCCTACACTGTAGCTGGGTCAAAATCCAGGATCTCCCTCCCTAACAGCACAGTGGGTGTACCTACACCCCAGTGACTCAGCGGTTGAAGAAGCAGCTCACAGCCACCTTCTGAAGGGCAACTAGGGATGGGCAATAAATGCTGCCCTAACCAGCAACGCCCACATCCGGTAGATTCATTTTAAAAAAGGGGACTACTGTATACACAGAGAGGAGCAGTGGGATCAGTTTGGGATTGATACAGGGCTATGGGGAGAGAGTGCGACAGTGGGATTAGTCTGGGATTGATACAGGGCTATGGGGAGAGAGTGGGGCAGTGGGATTAGTTTGGGATTGATACAGGGCTATGGGGAGAGAGTGGGACAGTGGGATTAGTTTGGGATTGATACAGGGCTATGGGGGGAGAGTGGCACAGTGGGATTAGTCTGGGATTGATACAGGGCTATGGGGAGAGAGTGGGACAGTGGGATTAGTTTGGGGATTGATACAGGGTCATGGGGAGAGAGTGGGACAGTGGGATTAGTCTGGGATTGATACAGGGCTGCAGGGAGAGTGTGGGGCAGTGGGATTAGTCTGGGATTGATACAGAGCTATGGGGAGAGAGTGGGGCAGTGTAATTAGTCTGGGATTGATACAGAGCTATGGGGAGAGAGTGGGGCAGTGGGATTAGTCTGGGATTGATACAGAGCTATGGGGAGAGAGTGGGGCAGTGGAATTAGTCTGGGATTGATACAGGGCTATGGGGAGAGAGCGAGACAGTGGGATTAGTTTGGGGATTGATACAGAGCTATGGGAGAGAGCGGGGCAGTGCGATTAGTCTGGGATTGATACATGGCTATGGGGAGAGAGTGGGGCAGTGGGATTAGTCTGGGATTGATACAGAGCTATGGGGAGAGAGCGGGGCAGTGGGATTAGTCTGGGATTGATACAGAGCTATGGGGAGAGAGTGGGGCAGTGGGATTAGCCTGGGATTGATACAGGGCTATGGGGAGAGAGTGGGGCAGTGGGATTAGCCTGGGATTGATACAGGGCTATGGGGAGAGAGTGGGGCAGTGGGATTAGTCTGGGATTGATACAGAGCTATGGGGAGAGAGTGGGGCAGTGGAATTAGTTTGGGGATTGATACAGGGCTATGGGGAGAGTGTGGGGCAGTGGGATTAGTCTGGGATTGATACAGGGCTATGGGGAGAGAGCGGGGCAGTGGGATTAGTCTGGGATTGATACAGGGCTATGGGGAGAGAGTGGGACAGTGGGATTAGTTTGGATTGATACAGGGCTATGGGGAGAGAGCGGGGCAGTGGGATTAGTCTGGGATTGATACACACCAGAGGTGCATTTGGGATGTGTTTCATTTTCTCAATTTGTGGGTTTGGCATGAACTCTATCCTAGATTGATGAGTTTAAGGTTTTCTCCTACAACTAGAAATGTGCCCGGATTCTGTCTCAATTTTCGCTAATGGTCATCATCAGGGGAGATGGAGCAGCACTGTGCAGCATAAAGGGACTGTTTATTTTTGTTTATTAATTGTCAGATGGCATCCTGTGACCCAGACCATTCCTGTAAGGAATGGGCTCCGAGGCCATCCTGTGACCCAGACCATTCCTGTAAGGAATGGGCTCCGAGGCCATCCTGTAACCCAGACCATTCCTGTAAGGAATGGGCTCCGAGGCCATCCTGTGACCCAGACCATTCCTGTAAGGAATGGGCTCCGAGGCCATCCTGTGACCCAGACCATTCCTGTAAGGAATGGGCTCCGAGGCCATCCTGTAACCCAGACCATTCCTGTAAGGAATGGGCTCCGAGGCCATCCTGTGACCCAGACCATTCCTGTAAGGAATGGGCTCCGAGGCCATCCTGTAACCCAGACCATTCCTGTAAGGAATGGGCTCCGAGGCCATCCTGTAACCCAGACCATTCCTGTAAGGAATGGGCTCCGAGGCCATCCTGTAACCCAGACCATTCCTGTAAGGAATGGGCTCCGAGGCCATCCTGTGACCCAGACCATTCCTGTAAGGAATGGGCTCCGAGGCCATCCTGTGACCCAGACCATTCCTGTAAGGAATGGGCTCCGAGGCCATCCTGTAACCCAGACCATTCCTGTAAGGAATGGGCTCCGAGGCCATCCTGTAACCCAGACCATTCCTGTAAGGAATGGGACCCGAGGCCATCCTGTAACCCAGACCATTCCTGTAAGGAATGGGACCCGAGGCCATCCTGTAACCCAGACCATTCCTGTAAGGAATGGGACCCGAGGCCATCCTGTGACCCAGACCATTCCTGTAAGGAATGGGCTCCGAGGCCATCCTGTAACCCAGACCATTCCTGTAAGGAATGGGCTCCGAGGCCATCCTGTGACCCAGACCATTCCTGTAAGGAATGGGCTCCGAGGCCATGGCAGCTGCTCAGATGAATGCAGAACATTGCCATCAGTGGAGTTCTTCCCCAGTGCCCCGGCCAACACTCAACCATCAAACAGCTGATCTGGTCATTATCACATTGCCGTTTGTGGGACCTTGCTGTGCGTAGATTAGCTGTCTCATTTCCTAGCTTACATCAGTCACAACAGTGACACCTCATTGGCTGGAAAGCACTTAGGGACATCCTGGGATTGGAAAAGTTGCCGTAGAAATGCAAGATCTTTTGGATAATTTCCTCTCGCTGATTCTGATGTAACTTGTTGTCCTGTTGGTGGTTTGCTGTCGGTGGTTTGCTGTCGGTGGTTTGCTGTCGGTGGTTTGCTGTCGATGGTTTGCTGTCGGTGGTTTGCTGTTGTTGCTTTGCTGTTGGTGGTTTGCTGTCGGTGGTTTGCTGTTGTTGCTTTGCTGTTGTTGCTTTGCTGTTGGTGGTTTGCTGTTGGTGGTTTGCTGTTGGTGCTTTGCTGTCGGTGGTTTGCTGTTGATGGTTTGCTGTTGTTGCTTTGCTGTTGTTGCTTTGCTGTTGTTGCTTTGCTGTCGGTGGTTTGCTGTTGATGGTTTGCTGTTGGTGGTTTGCTGTTGTTGCTTTGCTGTCGGTGGTTTGCTGTCGGTGTTTTGCTGTCGGTGGTTTGCTGTCGGTGGTTTGCTGTTGGTGGTTTGCTGTTGGTGCTTTGCTGTTGGTGGTTTGCTGTTGGTGGTTTGCTGTTGGTGGTTTGCTGTCGGTGGTTTGCTGTTGATGGTTTGCTGTCGGTGGTTTGCTGTTGGTGGTTTGCTGTTGATGGTTTGCTGTCGGTGGTTTGCTGTCGGTGGTTTGCTGTTGATGGTTTGCTGTTGTTGCTTTGCTGTTGGTGCTTTGCTGTCGGTGGTTTGCTGTCGGTGGTTTGCTGTTGATGGTTTGCTGTTGATGGTTTGCTGTTGATGGTTTGCTGTTGGTTTGCTGTTGATGGTTTGCTGTTGTTGCTTTGCTGTTGGTGGTTTGCTGTCGGTGGTTTGCTGTCGGTGGTTTGCTGTTGTTGCTTTGCTGTCGGTGGTTTGCTGTCGGTGGTTTGCTGTCGGTGGTTTGCTGTTGTTGCTTTGCTGTTGGTGGTTTGCTGTCGGTGGTTTGCTGTTGTTGCTTTGCTGTCGGTGGTTTGCTGTCGGTGGTTTGCTGTCGGTGGTTTGCTGTTGGTGTTTTGCTGTCGGTGGTTTGCTGTTGATGGTTTGCTGTTGTTGCTTTGCTGTCGGTGGTTTGCTGTTGTTGCTTTGCTGTTGATGGTTTGCTGTTGATGGTTTGCTGTCGGTGGTTTGCTGTCGGTGGTTTGCTGTTGTTGTTTTGCTGTCGATGGTTTGCTGTTGATGGTTTGCTGTCGGTGGTTTGCTGTCGGTGGTTTGCTGTTGTTGCTTTGCTGTCGGTGGTTTGCTGTCGGTGGTTTGCTGTCGGTGGTTTGCTGTTGTTGCTTTGCTGTCGGTGGTTTGCTGTCGATGGTTTGCTGTCGGTGGTTTGCTGTCGGTGGTTTGCTGTTGTTGCTTTGCTGTTGTTGCTTTGCTGTTGGTGGTTTGCTGTCGGTGGTTTGCTGTTGTTGCTTTGCTGTCGGTGGTTTGCTGTCGGTGGTTTGCTGTTGTTGCTTTGCTGTCGGTGGTTTGCTGTTGGTGCTTTGCTGTTGTTGCTTTGCTGTTGTTGCTTTGCTGTCGGTGGTTTGCTGTCGGTGGTTTGCTGTCGGTGGTTTGCTGTTGATGGTTTGCTGTCGGTGCTTTGCTGTCGGTGCTTTGCTGTTGTTGCTTTGCTGTCGGTGGTTTGCTGTTGTTGTTTTGCTGTTGATGGTTTGCTGTCGGTGCTTTGCTGTCGGTGGTTTGCTGTTGTTGCTTTGCTGTTGTTGCTTTGCTGTTGTTGCTTTGCTGTCGGTGGTTTGCTGTCGGTGGTTTGCTGTTGGTGGTTTGCTGTTGTTGCTTTGCTGTTGTTGCTTTGCTGTCGGTGGTTTGCTGTCGGCGGTTTGCTGTCGATGGTTTGCTGTCGGTGGTTTGCTGTCGGTGCTTTGCTGTCGGTGGTTTGCTGTCGATGGTTTGCTGTTGTTGCTTTGCTGTCGGTGGTTTGCTGTTGTTGTTTTGCTGTTGGTGGTTTGCTGTCGGTGCTTTGCTGTCGGTGGTTTGCTGTTGTTGCTTTGCTGTTAATGGTTTGCTGTTGTTGCTTTGCTGTTGTTGCTTTGCTGTCGGTGGTTTGCTGTTGTTGCTTTGCTGTTGTTGCTTTGCTGTTGGTGGTTTGCTGTTGTTGCTTTGCTGTTGGTGGTTTGCTGTTGTTGCTTTGCTGTCGGTGGTTTGCTGTTGTTGCTTTGCTGTCGGTGGTTTGCTGTTGTTGCTTTGCTGTTGTTGCTTTGCTGTTGGTGGTTTGCTGTTAGTGGTTTGCTGTTGTTGCTTTGCTGTCGGTAGTTTGCTGTTGATGCTTTGCTGTTTTCTGTGAGGGCCACGAAGAATCCAGCACGAGTTTTCAGGATACAAAGAAATAACATTTATTTACAAATTAACATATATATACAACAGCAGCAACAACTTCTCTTGCTGCCAAACTCCTCTCTCCCTGGTTCAAAACTGGCCAGCTCTATTTATTCAGGGAGTCTGCTAATGATTTCTCCGCCCCCCTCATTGGGGAAGCTCATACTCCCACAGGATTGTGGGATTGTCATTAGTCCCCAGCTAATGGTAAGCTGGGTGGTAAGGGGCAGTGCAGATATGGCGTATGCCGTTCATCTTCATGAACCTTGCAAACTCCTCATTTGTGAACGAGTGCCATTGTCCATGACCAGCACCTCGGGGAGGTCATGCGTACTGAAAGACAAACGCATCTTCTCAATTGTTGCGCAGGACGTTGTGCCTCCCATCTTATGCACCTCTAGCCATTTAGACTGGGCGTCGATTAATAGAAGGAACATGGATCTTTGAAAAGGGCCGGCGAAATCCGCATGCAAGCGTGCCCACGGCCGCTCTGGCCATTCCCAGTGATGTAGGGGCGCGGCCGGCGGAAGCTTCTGATGCTCCTGGCAAATGGAGCAGTTTTGGGCCACCTTCTCAATGTCGAGGCCTGGCCACCAGACATAACTCCGGGCCAACATTTTCATTTTGATCACACCTGGATGCCCATTGTGCAAGTCTCTCAGTATCAGCTCCTGTCCTTTTTCCGGGACAATCACACACGTCCCCCACAAGAGGATGCCGTCTCCCACGCTGAATTCTGACAGCTTGGAGGAAAATGCCCGCAACTCGCCTGGGAGCTGTCTATGCTGTTCACCATACAGGACTATGTGCCGAATCTTTGACAGGATTGGCTCCGTCTGGGTCCACTCACGGATCTGTGATGCTGTGACAGGCAAGGTGTCCATAGAATTTAGGGTTGCAACCACCTCACTGGTCGTGGGGGTCGACATGGGGCCGGTCGATAAAGGCAATCGGCTCAGTGCGTCGGCATTCCCTATCTGGGTTCCTGGTTTGTGCTCCAGAGAATACTCTAATGCAGCGAGCAACAAAGCCCAGCACTGGATCCGTGCAGAAGCAGTGGGCGGTATTGGCTTATCCTCTCTGAAAAGTCCCAGCAGAGGCTTATGATCAGTCACGATAGTGAGGTGACGGCCATACACATACTGGTGGAAGCATTTCACCGCAAAGACCACCGCCAGGCCCTCCTTCTCGATCTGCGCATACTTTTTTTCCGCTGCAGTCAATGTGCGGGAGGCGAAAGCTATCGGCCGCTCGGCCCCGTTCTCCATCTTGTGGGACAGGGCGGCCCCAATACCATACGGGGATGCATCACATGTGACGAGCAAAGGCTTTCCAGGATCATAGTGGGTTAGTAACCCAGAAGACGACAATTGTTGTTTTACCGGCCGGAAAGCGGTTTCTTGCGGCTGACCCCAAACCCAGGTGTGATTCTTCTTTAGCAGAAGATTGCCAGATTGGGGAGGAACTTTCCGTAATAGTTTACGAGGCCGAGAAAAGAACAAAGATGCAAATTGTCAGTCGGGGCGGGGGCCTGTTGAATCGCGCACACCTTTTCTGCGATGGGGTGCAAACCTTCGCGGTCCACCCTATAACCCAGGTAGGCTACTTCCTTCGCCTGAAAGACGCACTTTGTGCGACGTAAATGGACTCCAGCCTCCGAAAAGCGTCTAAGGACAGCCTCTAAATTTTCCAAATGTTCCTGCTCTGACGTCCCTGTGATCAAAACGTCGTCCAAGTAGACAGCGACACGCGGTAAACCTCTCAAAATGCCCTCCATAACGCGTTGAAAAATAGCGCAGGCAGAGGATATCCCAAAGGGCAAACGTGTATATTCATACAGGCCCGGTGTG